>NC_064816.1:144522693-144706152 GCF_023721935.1 Panthera uncia | reverse complement strand
TTCTTTCTTTCTTTCTTTCTTTCTTTCTTTCTTTCTTTCTTTCTTTCTTTTACCGAACCAAAGAGTAGTCCCTATGTATTTATTAAATGCTGAATTCTAGGAGAAATGTGTAAAAATAATCCATCAGTATTAATTATTTTAAACATAACTAGCGTAAACCCTGCTTATTGCTTTATAAAGGAAGGCCATTCTTTCTGTAACCACAAGGAGTGGCCTGGGACCCTGACAAAACTCTTGTACTTCTGTATACAGTTGACCCCTAGACAGTTGTGCAGGGGTTAGGGGCATCGACCCCCCACCCTCTGCCCCGAGCAGCTGAAAATCCACATACAGCTTTTGACTTTTCAAAAATTTAACTACTGTTGATGGAAAGCCTTACTGATAACATAATCAGTCAATTAACACATATTTCACGTTATGTGTATTATATAGCGTATTCTAACAAAGCAAGCCAGAGGAAAGAAAATGTTCTTAGGAAAACCACAAGGAAGAGAAAATACATTTACAAGGCCGTACTGTAAAAAACCCATGTGTAAGTGGACCCACACTGTCCAAACCTGGCTTGGTCAGGAGTCAATTGTATTATAAAAAATGTGAATTAATTTCCCAACACACTGGAGAAACAAATACTCTATTTTTCTGTCCCTCTGAGCTTCAGCTTTTCCATTGTGATACATCATTAGTCTGACAACTACTCAGACCAGTTTTCTAACTCACTCTGATTCAATTCCACTTTCTTCCAGTTAGTAAATTCTCCATTTTTACAAACTGACATCCTAAAGGGAACAGATCCTTTTCTTTGGTTTTCATTTAATTTCTTGTATACTCAAAACAAGGGGCACCTGGGTGGCTCAGTTGGTTGGGCGTCTTGATTTCAGCTCAGGTCTTGATCTCAGACTTTGTGGGTTTGAGCCCCGCATCAGGCTCCGTGCTGATAGCTCAGAGAGCTGCTTGAGATTCTGTGTCTCCCTCTCTCTCTCTGCACACCCCCCACTTGTGCTCTGTCTCTCTCTCTCTCTCTTTCTCAAAGATAAGTAAACATTTTAAAAAATTTAAAAAGAAAAAAGAATTTATTTTAAAATCATTTATTTTAAATTCTGTTGGGATTCTAGCCTGTTTTTCTTGTTCTCTTGACTAAGTAATGATTTCCTTTTTTTTTCTTTTGAAATTATTTAAATAATAACTGCAGAAATAGTAGGAAGAGCTTTTCTTTCTGAGTGATTTGCTGACATGATGCTCCATCACCCTTGAATACTTTAGTGTGCAATTCTTACATACAAGGGCTTCCCGTATAATTACATTGCAACCCTCAACACGAGAACATTAACTGTAATTCATTGATGGCATTTAATTTTAGACCCCATCCAAGGTATAGAAGTTGTCCCAATAACATCTTTATAGCAAAAGAATCCAGTTCAGAATGACACATCACATTTGTTTCTTGTGTATTTTTGTGTTTCTTGATCTCAATCAGTTCCCCCAATTTTTTTCTGACTTTCAGGACTTTGACTATTTTGAAGATTACAGACCACTAATTTCGTCAAATGTGTCTTATGATGGGATTGTTTGATGTTTTTCAAGTTTGTATTTAAATTATACTTTGGCAGGAATATCACAGATGTGATGCTGAGTTCTTCTCATTGCATCCTATTGGTATACAATTTCAATTTGTCATATTACTGGTAATATTAAATTGAGCCCTTGATTAAGGTGGGCTAATAGGCAGAAACTTAGGATGGCTCTATGACTTTGGCCGGTGGTGTTACTCTTATGATCATGATATGGCAAAAGGGAGATTATCTAGTGGACACAATCATATCAGTACTTTAAAAGTAGAGTTTTCACTGGCTGTTAACAGAGGCAGAGGTCAGAGAGATTTGAAGTGTCACAGGGATTCAACTCTAGGAAGGTCTACCTCAAGGAGATGAAGAAGACCCAAGGCAAAGACCCAAGATCAGCCTGTAGGTTCAGGGGGCTTTTCTTGGACCCTAGCTGACAGCCAACAAGGAAATAGGGACCTCGGTCTTACAGCTTCCAGAAACAGAGTCCTGCCCCTCCCCCTGCTCGTGCTCTGTCTGTCTGTCTCTCTCTCAAAAATAAGTAAACATTAAAAAATTAACAAAGAAAAAAAGTAAATGGAGTCCTGTCAACCTGAACCAGCTTAGAGGGTAGATTCCTCCCCAGAGGACTCCAGGTAAGAGTCTAGCCTGGCTGACAGCTTGATTTCAATCTTGGTGGACTCAGAGCAGAGAACCCCATTGAAGCCACCCACACTACTGACTTACAGAACTGTGAGATCATAAGTGGGTGTGTTTCGAGCTTTCAAGTATATGTTAATATACTTCTTATGAGGCCCTTCTTATGAGGGCCTATTCATAAAGCTTCTACCTTCATGATTTAATTACCTCCCAAAGGTCCCACCTCCTAATACCATCACATTGGGGGGTTAGAATTTCAACATATGAATTTGGGGAGACACACTCAGTACATAATAGCAATTAATAAGCATTTTGTAAAGAGGTACTTTAAGACTAGACAAATATCTTATCCCTTATCAAATGTTTACCCACTTATTAGTTTAAGTATCAATTGATGTTTCTTGGATGGGTTAGTTATTAATATGGTGGCTAAAATCATGGTCCTCTGATTCCATTATTTCTCCTGCATATTAGTTGACAGTATACGGTGAGGGAGAGTCTTCTGTCCTTATTTATTCATTTCAGAGTGGTTCCATGAATTCCTCTTTTATTCAATGGGTCATAATCCATTAGTGTCATTATTAATTTTATGCTCTAATTGAGCTGGTCTCTGTGCCTTTAGGCAGAAGCCCATCAGTCACTGAGCACTCCCTCACTTCCCAGTGGAAAAATCTGTTCCCTGATTCAATCCTGGAGTCATCTAGCTTTCCAAGTAACCTAGTTTCTTTTAATGGAGAATAGTACATACATATCTATAGCTATATGGATCTTTACATCTCTACTTCTATGCCACCCCATCCATATGGAAACTCATGAGTTCACACCAACCCTAATCCAATTCCACAGAGTTCATTCTAGTTTTGTGTCTTTCTGTAGTTGTAACTGCTTAAAACAAGAAATCTGAGTCCATGGCTGACTACATAATTTGCAGAACTAAATGGAGAATGAAAATGCAGAGCCCTTATCCCCTGGGAGGAAAAAAATGCTATTAAAGGTACTAAAATATAAAGCTTTTAATTTTTGCTCATAGTCGCTCTCCACCATAGTGTTTTTTAATTTGCTATTTAATGTCATTTTAAGTAAAGAAAATTTTAAGTTGAAAATTATTAGCATGAATTTTACTATTTATCTTTATATTCTGCAATGTCAGTTTCAAATGCAAATAGGAGAACATTTAACTCATATGCAAAATCATCAATGTTACAGCTATATTTTGGAGCTCATACACATGTATATATGTCATTCTTACCACAATAGTAGAAAGATTGCATAAAACTAACTCAATTGTTTTTATTTCATTTCTGGATATGCATGCATTTTCCCACATTTGGTTCTACATTTGGCTTACAGATGATTGAGGATGTACTGCAAAGAAAAGGAACGATGGTTTGCCCTATATTTCCTTTCTTCTCTGTCATTTTCAGTGCAACGGATTGTCTAATAAGCAGAAGTAACACAAGTAAGGATTCACATGATTAGGTCAGGCCCACCCCAGCGATCTCCCTGTCACAAGGTCAGCTGATTTGGGACCTTAGTTACATCTGTAAAATCCCCTTTACCATACAATATCACATCAATGTTTGGGTACTATCTTATCATATGCATAAGCTCCACACTCCAGGGAAGGAGATTATACAAGAGTGAGGGTCATTGAAGGCTGTCTTAATTCTGCCTTCTACATCTACCGTAAGATAGATAATGGCTAGTGACCCCAAGGAAATTGTTAAGTTCATTTGTGATCACGTTAAGTGTGTTATCTTGGCCCCTGCTGGGCCTGGATCTGAAGAGGAAACTACCCGTAGGCCAGGTGGATAAAGATCCGGAAACTTCCTCAGTCATGTCAGGCAATTTGGGCTCTTCTGCAGAGGCAACAGGTGTCTGTTTTCCTCAGGTGCAATTCTCATGTCAGAGAACAGAGGCTGGCAAATGCAAAGGCATGGTGCCAGGGGAGGGGCCAACATTTGCAAACACAGCTGAAAATGCTTCGCCTTGGGTAAGGTAATACAGGCAGAAAGCAGAGAGAATGGATACGTACAGAAGCAAACAGGCTGTTGGGAAACAATGGGCCTAAATATGATTCGGATGGCGTTCAGATGCTCTTTTAGCTATTTGGGTAACAAACTAATGCTAAAGGGAAGTCCTGTTCAAGAAAGTCCATAAATACATTCTCACAAGTATTGGGCCTTCAACTATGGTCATGGTAACTGACGCTGAGTTGACAGTGTACTGAGTTGAATAGTGTCCTTCAAAAGTCTGTGTCCACCCAGGGCCTCAGAATGTGGCCTTATCTGACCGTGAGGTCTTTGCAGATATAATAAGTTAAGATGAGGTAATACTGGAGTACATTGGGCCATAAATCCAATGACTAGTGTCTTTATAAGAAGGTTATAGAAGCAGAGGCTGACATTGGAATCCTGTCCCCTTTCTGATAAGCAAAGGAGCCTCAAGCATTGCTAGCAGCTACCAGAAGCCAGAAAAGGTAGGGAAGGATTCTCCCCTAGAGCTGTCAAAAGGAGTATGGCCTTGATTTTGGACTTACAGGACTGTGAGAGAATAAGTTTATGCTGTTTTAAGGCACCAACTTTGTGGTAATTTGTTACAGCCACCCTGGGAAAATTAGAACAGGCACTAAGGAAGAAATCAAAACTGGAAAAATCAGAATATTTCTGTTCATAGGAGGATAGCAAGGGTTATGAATTCCACTTATCGATCAACATGAGACAGCCACTATCTTTGCTTAATTTCCAGGATTCGTCCAAGGTTGAGGCAGTGGAATACAGTTTTTCCAATTATGACAGCTTAAGACCCCTGGAAGGCTGACAAATAGGCTGTGATTGGCCCTGCTGCTTTCCTGAGCTGCTAGCATCACTTGACTCATGGAGAATAGGACCACGGCCATTCTCCTCCACTCACTGCCTCCCTGGCCTGGCCTTCTGAAGGTGTGCACTGGTAGAAAAGATCCTGGGACTATGGCTTATCACCAAGCCCTGTTCAAATCGCATTTAGGAAGGAATTGCTAATAAAAGGAATTCACTTGTTTCTGGTATGGAATCAAACAAACAGAACTGAAGGAGGAGAATATGAATTGTTTTTCAATGATTATTTTAGCCCTTACAATTATACCCAAGTGAGGACAGGAATAAAAAATTGATCATGAGTTAACTGACATTCTCCATGTATCACCCCTGACTCCAAAATGGTCAATTCAATTCCAGTTTAAGAATGTCATATAGTCCCTGAAGTTTATAATTAGTTGTAGGGGTGCCTGGGTGGCTCAGTCGGTTGAGCAACCAACTCTTGATCTTGGCTTTGGTCATGATCTTGCGGTCATGGGATAGAGCCGTGTGTCAGGCTCTGCACTAAGCATGGAGCCTGCTTACGATTCTCTCTCTCTCCCTCTGCCCCTGTCCCCCACTTATGCACCTTACTCTCTCTCTCTCTCAAATAAGAAATATATATAATTAGTTGTTGAGTCACTTGTAGAATCATTTCAGATTATGTGGGTAGGTGCCAGGAAGTGTAAGAATGAAGAGGCTTGGTTCCAGTTTTCTCATGTGTAAAATAACAATAAGCACACCTCGGGGCGCCTGGATGGCGCAGTCGGTTAAGCGTCCGACTTCAGCCAGGCCACGATCTCGCGGTCCGTGAGTTCGAGCCCCGCGTCAGGCTCTGGGCTGATGGCTCGGAGCCTGGAGCCTGTTTCCGATTCTGTGTCTCCCTCTCTCTCTGCCCCTCCCCCGTTCATGCTCTGTCTCTCTCTGTCCCAAAAATAAATAAAAAACGTTGAAAAAAAAATTTAAAAAAAAACAATAAGCACACCTTGCATCCGCCTACCCACCCACCTACCCATCCATTCGTCCATTTATTCAAAATATAGGATTGAGGAACAGAGAATACAACAACAAACAGAACAGACCAGAAGTCCTGCTCTCATAGAGCTTACATTCTTTTGGGTAGAAACAGAGCAAGCAAGCCAACAAACTATAAATTATATATATATCATATGGTGGAAAAGAAAACAAAGAAAGGAAAGAGATTACCATAGGAGATGGATTAATTTTAAATAGGGCGGTGAAGGAAGTCCTCACTGAGGCCTGAGAAGATGGTTAGTGAGCAAAGACCAGAAGAATATCAGGCAGAGAAACACTCCCATATATGAGGGTGGCACATCCCAGGCAATGAGAATAGCAATGGCAAAGGTCCTGGGGCACAAACACAGTGGTAACCCCAAACTACCTGTCTTCTGTTATATTTTAATGATGGTCAAGTTCCTCTTCTTGGTCCCCACCAATACTCCCCAACTTACCCAAGGGCTGACCTTTTTGAAACAATGAAAGTGGGGGCGCCTGGGTGGCTCAGGTGGTTAAGCGTCCCACTTCAGCTCAGGTCACGATCTCGCGGTCCGTGAGTTCGAGCCCTGCGTCGGGCTCTGGGCTGATGGCTCAGAGCCTGGAGCCTGCTTCCGGTTCTGTGTCTCCCTCTCTCTCTGCCCCTCCCCCGTTCATGCTCTGTCTCTCTCTGTCTCAAAAATAAATAAACATTTAAAATTTTTTTTTAAAAAAATAAACAATGAAAGTGCCTGTAGGCAGCACTATCAAGTTGAAGGGTTAAGCCCTTCCCTGAAATTTCTGGGAAAACATTTACCCTACTGACAACAAATGAGGAGCAACAAGCTGGGTAGAATTTAAAAGTAAAATGTAATCAAATTCCACTGTGTAGTACATTCAGAATATTTGTTTTCTAAAGTTGAAAGGCCAATTGAATGAAAATAATTTCAAGTAACAGTGTAGGTGTATGAAATATTTAATTGAGTTGGATCCTTATTTGTTATTTTTTAAAAGGCTTAATACTTCTCTGATTGTAAAAATGAATTTCCCATTGTAAAAAACTTGAAAATTATGTGAAATAACAAGAACAAAATTCGCTTGTGACTACATAGGAAAAAAAAAACTATTTACATTTCTATCTTTCTAGATAGATTTCCCTTTTATTTTAAACTTTGTTGATTTGATAGTGAAAATAGCTTGTTTTAATTTGCATTTTTGGGTACTAGTGTGAACAACTTTTCACATGGTTTACTGGCCAGGTTTCATGTATCAACTTTGCTTTCTGTTAAATTTTTCTTACCGATCTGAAAAAGCTTTTTAATCATAAGAAAACCATGAATCCATTTTCTGTCACATTCATGGTAAATGGTTTTTTCCAAGATTCTTTACTGCCCATTATTTTTGCATAGTTTTTATGTCCAAATTTTGCATTTTTATAGTCATGCATACTCAATATTAAAGCCAAAAAATATTTATTTCCAACAATGTTCACTAAAAGAGTCTTTTCAAATTTTACTGAAAATTATGGTACTGCTTTTGCTCTATAATGTACAGTGAAATCCCACAATAATGCAATAGGTAGGGTCCAAAAATTTAATTACATAAAATGCAATTACTGTAGGTTTAATGATTGACTAAAGCAGGCCTGGGCAGTTGGGCATTATGGCATCTGGCTGAGCAATTCCAATCCCTCCAGGTCCCAGCTGTAGTTTGACATCTGCTGGTGGGCATTTGCTAGATCTCACTTACATACTGAGGGGTCAAATCAAGTCCCAAGACTTCTTGGGACCTGCAGGACAGCAGCAGTGACTCCTGGATCTCCAGGTTAGCTAGTACCCTGTTTTCCAGACCAATCTAGGACAATGGGTGGAAGAGATGTACTAGGGACACGAGGGCCCACAACTTTCCATGATAAGCTCCCTTCTTTTCCACATCCTGCCTTGGATCCCTTCCTCCCTAGCTACTCCCCTTCTCTCTCTCCATAAGATAAAGCAAGTTTCCTACACACTCATGGAGTAGAAAGCATTCACTTAACACACCCCTGTAATGTACACCTTAGACTCTCTATGACGGTGGATGCAGATTCAGTTGATGCCTAGAGTGGCTTTATTCCCAGCAATTCAAAAACAGTGAACAAATTTTAGGATGGATTCATTGTATCTGTTAGAACTGTGATATTAGGGACCCCAAGGTTGGCAAAGTTCTCGTTCCTTGAGATGCAAATGTATAAAATAAAATCAGCAATAAATAAGAAGTTGTTTTTTGTAGAATACAGCCTTTCTCTCTATTAGCTTATTTATTTACCTCTGGTTTGTTAAATTTAAGTGAAACAAAAATGTCATGTAATTTATTAATAGAAATATTTTTATCTTATAATCTAAGCTTTTTAATCAAGGAAATCATAATCATATGAGGGAAAAAAATTATAACATTTTGAAAGCACACACACACACAAAAACACTCCCATAGATTATTTATGGATGTGTAGATAAATAGTAAAAATATAAAAATATGGATGGGAAGTGTATCAGTCAGGGTCCAGCTGGGAGAACAGAATGCACTCTAAGATTGTTGAACATTGGATATTTAATTCAAAGACTTGGTTACCCAGGTGATGGAAGAGCTGGGATATAAGAAGGGAGAAGAGCCAGTGAGGTGACTCAGGGGTTAACAGCAGCAGGGAAGAACTATGGTCCTAGATGGAGCACCTAGGAGGAAGTGATACTTCTAATCCCAGAAGCCATGTTCCCTGATGAGAGAGAGAAATTCAAGTGGAGGCTGTCTGGCAAGAGCTGGGACCACACAAGAAATGTAACTGCTTTTGGAGATGCCACTAAAGGCTGAGAGAGAGGGAGAAACACCTGGCTTCTCTCTTCCTTCTGCCCTCCAATCACCTGACTGTACCTCCCATTGACCAAACCCAGCGGAAGTGGCTGGGAATCCTGGGAAATGTAGTCCGTGGACTCCTCTTCTCCCTCCCATTGAGAATAGATGAGGGTAATAGCTGGGAGCAAGCAGGCAAGTGAGTGGCAGAAAAGGGGGCAGGCACCTCACCAACCTGTGGATGGGCAAGACCTTCTTCCTGGAAAGGGAGTCCAGAGAATGGGGAGGGGAGGGTACAGAGTGGTCCTCAACTGTATTGGTAACCACTTATTTCATTGATAATTTTTTTTAAAGTTTGAAGCCAATATGGCAAAAAGTCAGCATCTGTTAAATGTATAAAGTAGGTGGCCAGATGCTCATTATATTAGTCTCTTGCATTTCTGCATAATTGGAATACTTCAAAGAAGAAATTATTGTAGAAAAAAGGGAAATGTTCTAGGTTAATGGAATAGGGAACATTCTCCTTGTTTAGACTCACCTCCCTTTCCAACCCCACTCCTGGTGATTCGCCGTGGCTCTTCTTCAAAGGAGGGTGGCAAGTGGGTGGGTCTTACAGGCTCTGCTAATCACCAGGGTTGACTCTTGGGCATGAGGTCATGTTAAAGGCAGAGTAGGAGGATGAGGAAGGAAAAGAAGAAGGAAAGGCAAAGAGGGAAGTTTCCAGAAGCTTGGGAGGGAGAGGATGACCAATCATGGTGAGCTCTCCCAGTCTTTTTGTCTTTGACACTTGGTTCAGCAACTCACAACATGGATGCCCTTGAGCAAGTCCCTTGGGCTCTCCATCCTTGCATTTGCTTTTCTGTAAAAGTGTGGTTGTTGCAAGATTCAATGAGAACAGATACAAAAAGCACTTTGAATAGTGCTGGCGCATAGCAATCTCTCCATCCATTTTGGTTATTATTATCATTCTTTATTCTCTTTATCTTTGGATCCTCAGTGTTAGCAGAGTTCCCCTGTGATGATCGTCAGATCAAATGAGTGGGGGTAGCAAAAGAGGACACCCTGTAATTTGCTTATCTAATTCAGGTCTCCCTGTGATAATCTGCTCCTGGTTGAGCATACCAATCTCGATACAACACCGCCTAGATCCTGGCCTATGAGGCCAGTGTCAGTATGATTTCAGACAAGTTTGGCAAAAGTCAGACTCTGGCAGAAAGAGTTACACTTCAATAAAGTGAAGAGAGAGAATCTGCGGGGTCATCTTATCAGGAGATTCAGCTTTCTTATTCTGATTCTGGATTCTGGAAGGGGTAATCCTCCAAATGAGACAACCTGCAGAGAAAACGAGGCCAAAGGAGAGTATGTGAGCATTAACTAGCTGAGAAGGCATTCTCCTGTGGTGTGCCCTATGGTTTTG
This sequence comes from Panthera uncia, assembly GCF_023721935.1. NCBI lineage: Eukaryota > Metazoa > Chordata > Mammalia > Carnivora > Felidae > Panthera > Panthera uncia. The sequence continues at coordinate 144,695,887 of NC_064816.1, read as the reverse complement.
TGCTCCCTCAGACCCCTCCCCACAAGATGCTGTAAGGACACAAGAAGGGGCCCTGCCTTGACCTTCCATCCAACTGCCCCAAATGGTGTGCTAGGAAGGAGGGCAGGAAGCAGGGATCGGGGCACCAGAGTAAACCCTAATGGGTAGCTAATAATAAGCTTGGTGCCCAGCATGGAGCTGAGTGCCCTCCCAGTATCACTCCCACTTATTCTCACAACCGTGTGAGTAGAGAACAAGAGAATGGTTTGGGGGATGCTGTGAGCATTCGGTGAGTTAATAATACATGCAAAGAGCTTAGGATGCCTACCCCTTTCTGAGCGAACACTCAGTAGATGTTAGCTGCACTTAGTACAATCATCCCAAATTTGTGGATAAAGAAACCAAATTGGGAAGCAGGAAATCTACCCAAGGTGACAAGGCTAAGAAATAAATGGTGGAGCTGGGATGTGGACTCTCACTCGTGAGCCCACCCCTCTATTGCCTCCATCGGAAATGGTGCTGGTAGGAGGAGAGGTAGTTTCATCCTGGGGCAGGTCACATTTGACATTTGACATTCCTTGTCATTCTAAGTAGCTGCTGCTTTGCTGCCCTCTAACAAAAATGAGCAGTTGTAAGATGGGGAAAGGCAGCTCTATGATACCCGGGGTGGGCAGGGTGGATTTGGAACATCATGCCATGCAAACTGATGCTTGAGACACTGAAATGCTCTTGAAAAACTGATTTGTTGTTTTGGCTTTAAAAACCATAGAAGAGATTCAGATTGTCATTAAACTGGGCACCTGGCAATATCAAATGTCACAAGCCATCTTCCCAAGGACAAATATCTTTGATATCTTTAATGGGATCTAATAATCAGAAAGCATTGGTGAAAGATTAATAGATCATTTAGAAGGATCACCTAGCAAGAGTAAAAAATTCATCTTGGATGCTTATAAGAGATTTAAGGTGAAGTTACTCCCACTTCCTTTAATAAGCATTCAATGAAGAATGAAACCTATGGTTGACAAAGTAAATTGGAGGAAGGCATTGTTTAACCTCTCTATTCTATGGAAACTTGCTTTCCAGGAAACTCATTTACCCCAACACATGGCTTCAAATACCACCATGTGACAGTGATGTGCTTGGAGTGACAGTACTGGATCTGTTTCTCCTGTATGAGGTAAGGATGACACCCAACCTGCCATCACTAGGGAAGGTGGCCTGCATTTTGAGCTGCACAGAGGGAGCCCCCCACGTAAAAAAAGACTGCCAAGCAGAGGTCAAACCCTTCCCACTGCTGGACTGCCTAAACCAGACCCTGAGACCTGTCTCGCCCCTCCCCAAAGACTGAGTACACAGCATTGAACTTGCCCCAAATGTTTGAGAAGGAAAAGGGCAGGACTCTTACCCTTCCCTAAACAGTTTACCTGGCCAGTCACTGGTTTATATTTCAGTCCAGGTTTGTTCAAGAGCCTTTGAATCTGGAAGTGGTTGAAGTTGGAAATGCCAATGGCTTTCACCAGCCCCTGGTCCACCAGCTCCTCCATGGCCTATCACAGAAAGGAACACCTTTGGATCAGTCCTAGAGAGACTGCAGGGGCCCTGGCTTGTCTTCGTCTTCTCCGGGGCAGGAGAAGCTGGTAAAGGAGCCATCATGGCAACGTTAGCTGAAGTATGAAAAGGAAATTTCAGTCCAGTTGTCCAGCTCATGTGTGCCATAAAGCTCATTGGTTTCAGCCCTACTGCCCTTTACCAGCCCCAGTGAAACAAGGAGGAAAAGGTAAAGCTTGGATATACTTGCTCCCCTCCTCTTGCCTACATCTGGGTGACACGAGTTGGGCCTGGAAGAGGCTGCAGCATGTGGGGAAGCACCTCTTGTCTGCATCCGGAGTCACCCTCTCCCACGCTGACATCAGTTTGGCTGGCAGTAATATCAGGGCCACTGGAGAGGGTCATGCAGGTTGTGCCCTGGCAGGGGCACAGGGCCAAGTGATTGAATGGGGCCCCAATCTGGCCACTTACCACTTACCACTTAGCCACTTACCAAGACATGTTCCCAGGTACAGAAACTACATTGAACTTGAGGAAAGGTATCTTCCCATGATTCTTAGCCTGTGAAGGATACTTTTCCGAAATTGCCCAAAGATACCCTATATGTTAACAGCAGTCCAGATTCAACATGTATTTATTATGCATTTATTACGCATCCAGAACCTGTCCAGGAGTTGTCGGGATATAAAAGTATACCGTGTACCTCTTTCTGCCAAGACTCTCACAGTCCAATTAAAGTGCTAGGGTTCCCCTCTGGGGACCCATCAGTCTGCCAGATGCTGAGGCTGCCTCCAGTCGCTTGACAGCATAGCACTGGGAATCAGGGAGGTCAGAGAAGGAAGGGCCGTAGAGTCAGGGCGGACTCCGGGTGGAGTTTAAACTGGGACTTGAAAAATGAGTTGGAGGAAAGAGAGAAAGAACAAGAGCAGGGGTGGAGGGAAGAAAGCAGGAGCTTTGTGGCAGGGACAAACTTGAGGTGCTCAAGGGACACTTCATGCGGTGGTTCTTAAATCTGACAGCCATTTGGAATCCCCTGAGGACTTTACAATATACCGATCTTAGGATCCACTCCCAGAGTTTCTTACCAAATTGGTCTGGGATGTAGCCTCAGCACTGGAATTTCTTCAAACTCCCCCGGTGATTTCAAGGTACAGCCAAGGCTGAGCGCCACTAGGGTAGATGATGTAGGTCTTCAAACTGGGCAAAGGAGTTTAGAATTGATGAGATCACAAGGTCCACGACATGCCTGAGTTGAGCAATGAGATACTATAAAAGTTTCTGTGTGTCATAGATCAGGTGTAAGGGGGTATAGGACCCACGTGGACTCCTTTATACTTTTTTCTCCCATGTGGTTCAGGGTGGTCAGTTAGGTTTCTATTGAACTGGTCTTGGATCCACATAAAAATCTATCGCTTATGTGTTCAGTGCTGTCTGTTTCATCATGGACTTTGATCATCAAAATCTTTTCATGCCCCCAAATCTTTTAGTTAGTGGTTATTCTGAAATCCATTCCAAGGGCATGGCACTGTGAAACTGGGGTACTTCTTGCAGAGAACAATGACATAATTGCCACATTGAATATCGTCGTAAGAACTAGGGCAAAAAGTCTCACAGAACCAACCTTAGAGGTGTGCTGGTCTCCACATTTCACAAAGAATAATTCCTAAGGGTAGAAGACGTCGTATTTTACCTGGGTAATATATATCATAGAGCCCTCTTATCAGATTTAATGCAAAGTCTGAGTCTGCTGAAATTTTAGGCTTTGTTGTAGGTCTTGCCACAGTTTTCATTCCTGGGAATAAAACATTCATTGAGTTGAGTCCATGCACATAAACCACTATGTTGCTCAATAAATCATCAAACCTGAAACATTTCCCTAATGGAAGGTTGTTTGTGGTAGCAGAAGAAATATGTTGACTTTTTTTTTTTTTTACAGTTAAGCACCAGAATTTGAGTTTCTTTTTATGTTTTGATGGCTATGATTTTGTCACTAGCAAAGAGAAATTAATATCTCATCTCCAAGATTCAGGCTTAATAAATTTATTTCAGTAAATACATCAAACAAGTATTTAAGACTAGGTAGTTGGATAATGACTTGTGTGGTCATTAAGGCAAATAAGAATATGTAAGTCCGAAAAAAAAAACAAACGGCATGTTTCAACTTGTAGTTTGAACCATCTTTCTAGTATGTGGGCTTGCCCAGCTGATGGCTTGTATAGCAGTGACATTTTGTCACATTGACTGTGGGTTTGTATTTAATTACATAATCAAAATAGCAGAAGGCATGACAAATTGATGGCTTCATGAGAGTATTTATTTGATTTTACTTCGATGGATAGTGTCTTGCTCGTGAGATATATTTTCAGTAATTTATTATTTAGTATGGTTCTTAATGACATAAATCATTGCTCTTTTACTATTGCGAATTTAGGCTCGTAGCACCTAACTGCAAATGACATATCCTGTCGAGCAAATTCAGTGGTGATACTGAAGATCTTTATCACAGCTGGTAGATATGCTTTATATACAACCTAGAGAGCTTTCATAACAGTCTCAAAAACCCACCCATAGAAATCCAGACCATTTCCTCCATCCTTTCTATTCCTAGCCAGCAAATTTAATGACTTACTTGCCAAAGATAATTCCCTTCAAATACATTTACATGATTGCTAACCTTGCCGTTATGAAATGATCACTTTTCTGCTTCATCACGCTTTCCTTATCAAATCAATTTTTCTCTCTAAATGTTCTTACTATTAGCTGCTAAAGTTCAAAGTAGCAAGAAAGCCCGTGCTTCCAGATAAATACTTTTGAACAAACCACCCACAGAAAAGTTACATTTAATTAAATCATGTCAATTCTAAGCTCCTCAGAAAGGTGAGTCCTAATCCGGTTTTAAGCAGTAAAACACAATATAAACTTAAAAGGACGTGTGCCCCCACACCACAAGACGATAAAATGACGCAGTTAACTCTTGGTGGTGTTGTCACCAGTCATTTGCAGTTTGTTCATTCCCTCTGTTCTCTGTTAGCATTTGAGAAAGAAACAATGTTTTCAGGGGGGAAAAAATACCAGAAAAAGACTTTCACTCCTTAATTCGATTTTGAATAAGAATTACATGGAACAGGTGATTACTTGATCTCAGAAACCAAGCGCTTGTGTCCCCTGATGTGCAAACGTGTGTATTCACTGTGTGCCAAACACCATGTGCAGGGCTTCGAACGGTTGGACTCTGGAGACAGATAGACCTGGATCTGATCCCAGCTTTGCCACACTTTTGCAACGTGGTCTGAAAAAGTCACCCACCTCTCTCGGTCTCAATTTCCTCTTTTATAAATGGGGATGATAATAGTACCTGCCCCATTAAGTTAGATAATTAAACAAGCTCCGTGATTAAAGTTCCTGGCACTCAACAGATGTTGGCTATCTTAATCTTTAAATTACCAGAGCTTAAAAGATATATTTTTATAAAGTTGTTTTTGTTTTTGTTTTTGTTTTAAGAGGCAGAAACTGAGGCTTAGAGGAATCAGGTAACATAACGCCAGGTTACTCAGCCAAGGCATGCAACCCCAGGGCAAACCCTCTCTTCCAGATCCTTCCCCCTGGTTTCAGAACAGCATGTATATCCTCTATATTGAGGTACATTATATTCCTATCTCCTTTGATGATCCAGTCCTTAGCCTTTGAAAATATACATATTGTCAGATGAACCCCAAAGCCAGAGGTGATCAGGAAGGAGTTGAAAAAGCTAGATTAGAGGATAATGATGATGGAATTAAACAGCATCAAGTACATAGGCTCCTTCACACCAGTGTAGACCCTTGTGGATAGCTACAGGCAAGTTTTCACTCCCAGCACACGTAGAACAAGATGGAGCCTACCTCCCAGGCATCCAAGAATGTTCCTTTACTGTTGAGGACTTTGTTTTTACCATCTGTGGGGAGAAGGATCTTCCCAGGCTATAACTGCAGCACAAAAAGCTTAGTGCAATGCGCACCTGAACACTCAGCTCTGTTAAATGCGGTTCAAGATCCTAACCTGCGTTCAACATCCACATCTGTGTGCCATTTTTTTTCCCTCAGAAATGCTCCAGAGTCCAAAAATCAGAACGTGTAGTTTGTACAAACTCTGAACTTTGCAATTTGAAATGAAACCTCTAAACCAGTCTACTGGGGTAAGTAAGTTTTTATATTTTAGGAACCGCTGGATTGATTTAAAATCTGTCATTAACGCATCCCCAAAGCCACCATTATCATCAGGGACATTAACTTCATATAACCAGACCCCATATACACTTGGAGGCAACCTTCAGTTTCAAAATCACCAGACAAGGGTTAACTTCCAAAGGAGTGGCTTCCTGGGGGAAGATATTGGCCAACTTGTATTCTAGCAGCCTCAAGAAGCCAGCCGCTAGGGATGGCACACTGTCATCACCCTAGCTGGACATGAGGTGAGACAGCCAGGAACTCGTGTTCCTCTCACCTCTCCGAAGCAGGCTGGAGGGGAGCCCCAGACAATGCATTCTTCTGTTTCTTCAATGAGGGCTGGCTGTCTTCCAGCATGGCCATGCTTGGGCATTTCTCCAAGATGGCACCCAAAGGTGTGCTTTGATTAGCCAGAGGGTTGAACCCTGCAATTGCAGTATGTAAGAGCTCCCCTGGGAGGGGAACCCTTGGCACAGAAGGAGGACAAAGATGATGTGGCAATTGCTTGCTGGGGCTGCCAGAAATCATGATTCTCTTGGACGTAACTGTAAGAAGACCTAGGCGCTTGGTCATCTCAGCAGCTACACGTGGACTCAGCCTCCTTTCTGGGCCAGTGCCTTTCTGTTTCATTGTCTCCTCCTGAAAACCTGAAGTTCAGGTCATGAAGAGCAAGACCCCATGCTGCAGCCCACCCCAGCCCCCAGCCCTGCACAGCTGCTGTTTTCTAGTACCCCACTCTAGTTCCCTGCTCGGGAACTGGAGATTGGGACAGAGAGTAGCTTTAACCTGTAATCCTCGTGGCCAGTGAATAAGATAGGTCCTGACAGTCCTGTTTCAGATCCCTAAGGGTATTCTGACCGGCTTCCTTCACTAAGGGTCTCCCAAAGAAGGTGGACCATAGCTTCGAGGAACCAAGAGTGAGACATCAGTACTGGGTAAAGGAAGTGCCGTATCATACTCATTCTTCCTGCTTTTTGACTTACGCCCTGATCTAACAGGGGACAGGCCATTTATAGCAGAGTTGGTACAGATACATGATCCAGGGATGTAAGATCACCAGGGGGTCAGCAAGTCAATGGCATTTCTTTCTTTTTTTTTTTTTTAAGTTTTTATTTAAATTCCAGCTAGTTAACATGCAGCGTAATACTAGTTTCGGGTGTACAATATAGTGACCCAACACTTCCATACATCACTCAGTGCTCATCACAAGTGCACTCCTTCATCCCCATTATCAATTACCCATGCCCACACAAAACCCTTCTGACAACCATCAGAAAAATCGTTAGAGAGCACAGGAAAGATTATATAAGAAAATAAAATCCATCCATATTTCCACATTTTGAGATGATTATTATCAACGCTTGGGGGATTATTATTGTCAACGTCTGGGGATACCCAGTTGAGTCGGGAAGTCTCAAAGCAGAGAACTGTGCCCTGTTTCCCAGGGTGAGGTTGGGAAGAAGACACCCGGTCAAGGAAGCTCCCAGGTCCCTAAGCTGTAGAGTCACGGTGATGGCAGGTGTCCATCTGAGTGGGTTCAATGGCAGCCTCGGGGTGTCCAGGAGTCCCAGCTCAGTGCTTGAGAGAACAGACCAGTTTCTTGTGTTCACGTGAGGGCAAAGCTGCCTGGCAGAAAGCTTCTGGAGAGTCTCTAAATGTCCCCGAGCTGGGAGTGTGAAGGTTGTGAAATGTACCTCTTCAACCTCCACATCATATTCAGGGCAGCCCAATCTGGGGAGATTACAGAGGGGTTGAGTGCCTAGGGATCTGATGGGGATATGGACATCTCGGGTAACTGCAGGGCTGGTCACACCTAAGGACCAAACATATGAGCCACGTCTCAGGGGAAGCCAACATACAGAGGGCAACCCACACAGGCACCACCCCCCACCTTGACATCTCACATCTCCCCTAAACTCCTAAGCCCAGATGATACCTCCAGACGAAACATCCTAACATAATGGATTTTAATCCTGAAATAAATGGAAGTCAAAGTGGAATGAAGGCAAAAGCAAGTGTGAGCTGGGAGAGTAACAGAACATTTTCAGAAGCGGATACCATCCGCCAGGAGCCATTGTTCCCAGCCATTATTTTTCCTTTATAGTACCAAAAATTAACTTTGTTTAAAAACATTAAGTTCCAGTTCCATGATCAGCTGAGGACTATCTGGCTCAGAATTTACCTCATAGGAAGAATGATCCAGACAAAAATTAACTAATTTAAAACAAACAAAAAAGGCCTTCATTATCAAATGAGGAGAGGGTTGATCCTGAGTCCAGCACATTCTCTTTATGGTTGATTAGTACTATTATTAACAGGCCCTGTGCTACGTACTATTATATAGATTAACACATTTCTTGGGGTGCCTGAGCGGCTCAGTTGGTTAAGTGTCTGACTCTTGATTTTGGCTCAGGTCATGATCTCACGGTTCCTGGGATAGAGCCCTGTGTCGGGCTCTACGCTGACAGTGTGGAGCCTGCTTGGGATTCTCTCTCTCTCTCTCTCTCTCTCTCTCTCTCTCTCAAAATAAATAAACTTAAAAAAAAAGATTAACACATTTTCTCATTTACTCTTCAAACAACCTCATAAGGTCAGTGCTATTATTATTGCCCCCCCTTCACAAATGAGGAACTGACACATAGAGATGGTAAGCAGTTTGTTCGAGGTAAATGGTGGTGCTGAGATTTGATACAGGCTATATCTCTCCAGAGCCATGCACTTGTCTCTTTGTTTATAATTAGACACTGTGCTATATGGCCTATAGGCCTTCCCCAATTCAATTGTCACAGTGCTATAAGGCAGATACAATTATTAGTTTCATTTTCAGAGGAGAAAATTGAGAAAAAAAGGGGTAAAGGTCAAGTGATCAAAGGTTACAAACAGGTCTTCTAGGGCCCAGCAATTGCACTACTAGGTATTTATACAAAGGATACAAAAATGTTGATTTAAAGGAGCACATGCACTACAGTGTATATAGCAGCACTGTGAACAATGATGGAAAGCCCGAATGTCCATCGACTGATGACTGGATAAAGAAGATATAATATATATGCATATGCATATGTATATATGTGTACACACACACACACACACACAATGGACTATTACTTGGTGTTCAAAAAGAGTGAAATCTTGCCATTTGTAACAACATGGATGGAACTAGAGTGTGTTATGCTAAGCAAAATAAGGCAGAGAAAGACAAATATCATATGATTTCACTCATCTGTGGAATTTAAAAACCAAAACAGATGAACAGAGGGGCAGGGAAAGAAAAATAAGATAAAAAGAAAGAGGGGGCAAACCATAAAAGATTCTGAAATCCAGAGAACAAACTGAGGGTTGCTGGAGGGCAAGTGAGTGGGGAGTGGGCTAAATGGGTGATGGGCATTGAGGAGGGCACTTGTTGGGATGAGCACTGGGTATTGTACATAAGTTATGAATCACTGGGTTCTACTCTCGAAACCATTACTACACCATATGTTAACCAACCTGAATTTAAATAAATAAATTTAAAAACAATTTTTTTTAAGAAAACTACAGGCCAATATCCCTGATTAATATGGATGCAAAAATTCTCAATAAGATACTAGCAAATCGAATTCAACAGCATATAAAAAGAATTATTCACCATGATCAAGTGGGATTCATTCCTGGGCTGCAGGGCTGGTTCAGCATTCTCAAATCAATCAATGTGATACATCACATTAATAAAAGAAAAGATAAGAACCATATGATCCTGTCAATCGATGCAGAAAAAGCATTTGACAAAATTCAGCATCCTCGCTTAATAAAAACCCTCGAGAAAGTTGGGATAGAAGGAACATACTTAAACATCATAAAAGCCATTTATGAAAAGCCCACAGCTAACATCATCCTCAATGGGGAAAAACTGAGAGCTTTCCCCTGAGATCAGGAACACGACAGGGATGTCCACTCTCACCACTGTTGTTTAACATAGTGTTGGAAGTGCTAGCATCAGCAATCAGACAACAAAAGGAAATCAAAGGCATCAAAATTGGCAAAGATGAAGTCAAGCTTTCACGTTTTGCAGATGACATGATATTATACATGGAAAATCCGATAGACTCCACCAGAAGTCTGCTAGAACTGATACATGAACTTAGCAAATTCGCAGGATACAAAATCAATGTACAGAAATCAGTTGCATTCTTATACACTAATAAGGAAGCAACAGAAAGACAAATAAAGAAACTGATCCCATTCGCAATTGCACCAAGAATCATAAAATACCTAGGAATAAACCTAACCAAAGATGTAAAACATTTGTATGCTGAAAACTATAGAAAGCTTATGAAGGACATTGAAGAAGATATAAAGAAATGGAAAAACATTCCGTGCTCATGGATTGGAAGAATAAATATTGTTAAAATGTCAATACTACCCAAAGCTATCTACACATTCAATGCAATCCCAATCAAAATTGCACCAGCATTCTTCTTGAAGCTAGAAGAAGCCATCCTAAAATTTGTATGGAACCACAAAAGACCCAGAATAGCCAAAGCAATTTTGAAGAAGAAGACCAAAGCAGGAGGCATCATAATCCCAGACTTTAGCCTCTAGTACAAAGCTGTAATCACCAAGACAGCATGGTATTGGCACAAAAACAGACACACAGACCAATGGAATAGAATAGAGACTCCAGAAGTGGACCCACAAACGTATGGCCAACTAATCTTTGACAAAGCAGGAAAGAATATCCAATGGAAAAAAGACAGTCTCTTTAACAAATGGTGCTGGGAGAACTGGACAGCAACATGCAGAAGGATGAAACTAGACCACTTTCTTACATCATTCACAAAAGTAAACTCAAAATGGATAAAGGACCTGAATGTGAGACAGGAAACCATCAAAACCCTAGAGGAGAAAGCAGGAAAAAATCTCTCTGACCTCAGCCGCAGCAATTTCTTACTTGACACATCCCCAAAAGCAATGGGAATTAAAAGCAAAAATGAACTATCGGGACCTCATGAAGATAAAAAGCTTCTGCACTGCAAAGGAAATAATCAAAAAAACTAAAAGGCAACCGACGGAATGGGAAAAGATATTTGCAATTGACATATCGGGCAAAGAGCTAGTATCTAAAATCTATAAAGAACTCATCAAACTCCACACCCAAAAAACAAATATCCATGAAGAAATGGGCAGAAAACATGATTAGACACTTCTCTAAAGAAGACATCCAGAGGGCCAACAGGCACATGAAAAGATGCTCAGCGTCACTCCTCATCAGGGAAATACAAATCAAAACCACACTCAGGTACCACCTCACGCCAGTCAGAGTGGCTAAAATGAACAAATCAGGAGACTATAGATGCTGGAGAGGATGTGGAGAAACGGGAACCCTCTTGCACTGTTGGTGGGAATGCAAACTGGTGCAGCCACTCTGGAAAACAGTGTGGAGGTTCCTCAAAAAATTAAAAGTAGATCTACCCTATGACCCAGAAATAGCACTGCTAGGAATTTACCCAAGGGATACAGGGGTGCTGATGCCTAGGGGCATTTGTACCCCAATGTTTATAGCAGCACTTTCAACAGTAGCCAGATTAGAGAGAGAGACTAATTGTCCATCAACTGATGAATGGATAAAGAAATTGTGGTTTATATACACAACAGAATACTACTTGGAAATGAGAAAGAATGAAATATGGCCCTTTGTAGCAACGTGGATGGAACTGGAGAGTGTCATGCTAAGTGAAATAAGTCCTACAGAGAAAGACAGATACCACATGTTTTCACTCCTATGTGGATCCTGAGAAACTTAACAGAAGACCATGGGGGAAGGGAAGGAAAAAAAAAAATTAGAGAGGGAGGGAGCCAAACCATAAGAGACTCTTAAAAACAAACTGAAGGTTGATGGGGGGTGGGAGGGAGGGAAGGGTGGGTGAGGGGTACTGAGGAGGGCACCTTTTGGGATGAGCACTGGGTGTTGTATGGAAACCAATTTGACAATAAATTTCATATTAATTTTTTTTTTTTTTTACCATTTTGGCAGGCAAAACCCAGCACTTTATACATTAAGTTCCTACATATACCAGGATGACTATGAACTCTCTACCCATTAATCCTTTTATCTTCTTGTACCTCAACCACTCTGTTTCAGCGATAGCATTTAGAGTATGCAAAAAGCCCAGTCACACTCCCTTAGAATACTTTTAGACATATTCTCTCATGTTCATTCTTGTGGCTACATTTTAACACCATTTTTGTCAAGTTTCAAAAGAATGTACTGAGATTTTAGATGCAACTGTGTTATAATTTTAGTAGATTTGGCATTTTTAACATCTAGCCTTCCTAACAAGAAACAGAATATGCCTTTTTATTTACTGAAGTATTGTTTTATGTCCTCACGTAACAGTTTCCCTCATATAGTTGTGACACAGGGTGTGTTAAGCTTACCACTAGGTACTTTTCATCTTTTGTTGCGGTGGTGAAAGAGGATCCTGTCTTGTTCCCATTTCCAGTGACTATTCCTGGTATATGGACAAGCCTTTGACTCTTGCTTCCATGTTTTATTCCAGTCATTTTATTATAGAGATTTGTTGTTGTTGGGGTTGCTCTTTTGGTAGGAGGATGATGAAGGAACAGCGAGAGAGAGAAGACAGAATCTTAGAACTTTTCAACAAAATTCTTTCAACTGTCCTCAACAGTCCTTGGGATCACCCTTGATTTCTTCTTAACGTTTGAGCTTATTGTCGAGGAAATACTTCCTACTGTCGCCAAGATGAACATGCCCCACGTGGTTCGGAGAGAGCCCTCGTCGGCCTCTTGTCCAACTGCCAGTCATCCCATCCGTAGCCGGGCATCTTCTTGTGACCATCACCCGTCACCCACTTTTCTCCAAATGAGTTCATTTGAAATGGGTCGTGGAAGCCCACTTGCCACCCTTGCACCCTGTCACAAAGCGGGGCAAGATCTTCTGCAGGTTCCCCACACCAGCTGACATTTCACTACTTGAAGGCAGGTAGCATCACCATCATCAGGAAACTTGGGGGTTGCCTTTTGTAGACATTCTCCCATACACTTCATAAAAACCGTAGCATCGTGCACCCAAGCTCCCAGTAGCGGAGAGGTAGAAACAACTTCAGTGCTCATCAAGGGATGAATGAATAGACAAAAGGTGGTGTATGCGTGCAATGGAATATTATTCAGCCTTGAAAAGGAAGAACATTTTGATGTATGGTACAAGAGACATTGAAAACGTTGTACTAAGTGAAATAAGCCAGTCACAAAAGGAAAATTATGTACAGTTCCGTTTGTGTGGAATATCCAGAAGTAAATCCCCAGAGACAGAGCAGGTTAGCAGGGTCTGAGGAAAAGGCAAAATGACGGTTTGGGGACTTCCTGTTGGGGTAGTGAAAGTGTCTGCAACTAGCTGGAGGTGATGGTTGCATAACATGGTGAATGGACCAAATGCCATTAAACTGTATACTTTAAAATGGTCAAGTTTATGTGAGTTTCATCTCAACGAAAACGTGTTTACTATAGATCGGAGTGATCTCAGTATTAAGCCCAGACATGCTTAGGCAGAACTGTCTAATCTGATTATTCTGCCGATTTCAATGCACCTCGCTCCAGAAGGCATGCATTGATTATTCTATTTTCGCTGAGAAAGTTGTGGATTGATGACTCACAATGGTTTTTGGCCAGCAATCTGAGTCTCCAAACTGATAATATATCAAACTTGTAATTCAGGGAAAGTGAGTCATCTAGAGTGTAAGAGAAAAGAACATTTGGGGGAAAGACGACCAGAACAGGAGAAGGCTTTGAAGCTTCACTTCTGCTGCCCAGAAAACCATGTTCTCATGAGAGAGGGTCCTCAGGAATGAGGTCCCTGAAGTAGAGGGCGAAAGAATATACATCGGATTCCTGAGCTTTTATCTTTGTTTCCTTCAAAAATAGACATTTCTCAGGGTGCCTGGGTGGCTCAGACAGTTGAGCATCCGACTCTTTGATTTTGGCTCAGGTCATGATCTTAGGGTGATGAGATCAAGCCACAAGTCAAATTCTGCACTAAGCTTGGACCCTGCTTGAGATTCTCTCTCTCCCTCTCTCTGCCCCTCTCCTCCCACCCCCGCTTGCATGTGCACACACTCTCTCTCTCTAAAAAAAAAAAAAAAAAAAAAAAAAAAAGTCTAAATATCAATTTCTATATTTATTCATTCATGTATTTATTTGGGGTCAGGTGCACGAACTGACTCATGGCATATGTCCATTATCACTTCATACGGAGCCCTTTCTCTCTGATGCGTGGATTTATGTATTTATCCTGTATTATCCTTCACTTCTCATGCTCAGACCATCATCCTAACATGTTCAGCACATTCTTTCATAATGTTGATTGGTGTTAAGCATGCCTGTGTTTTTTTTAGAGAGTGAGGGAGACAGAGCACAAGCGGGGGGAGGGGCAGAGAGCGAGAATCCCAAGCAGCCTCCAGGCCCTGAGCTGTCAGCACAGAGCCTGACGCGGGTCTCGAACTCACAAACTGCAAAAACATGACCTGAGCCCAAGTCGGACGTTCAGCGGACTGAGCCACCCAGGCGCCCCAAATGTGCATGTGTTTTTAACCGACTGAAAGCGTCCTGTTACACACACGAAGCACGTAACTTCTAGCAGCCGTGCTCTACCTGGAGCTCCGTGCTGTGCATTCACCACCACGTCCTGCTGGCAATCTCCGTTTTGATACACATGAAGCCACCCTTTGTTCTCAAGGAGGAAGACAGTCCAAAGAGCAGAGGGTCCCCTGAGGGAGTGTGAGGCACAAGGATCAGTCTGTGAGACAGGGCAGAAGAGGAAACACATGGGGAAGGGGGGATGAAAAGGGTGACGTCAGGTGTCATGCTAAGTGCTTTCTTGCGATGTACCCATTTTAACATCCAAAGTAACTTTTCTCAGTAGACATCATTAATCTTACATTGGAGATGAGGAAGCTCAGAGCGGTTAGATAAATTGTTCAGGTCAGTCCGGGGCAAACTGAGGCAGCTGATCACCTCAACGTCACATAACCAATCAGGGAAAGAGCTGTGATGGAACAGACTAGGCGTTTTCTAGAGCAGTGGTTCCCAGCCTTAGCTGCACATCAGCATCGCGGGGAAACTGTTGACTGTGTTAGCCGGGGACCTCCCGCCTACCCCCACTCACACTCACACAAGAGATTCGGATTTATTTGGACTGGGCTAGGGTCCAAATGCTGACTTTTTTTTTTCTTTTTTAGTCTCAAGTTGATGTTTTGTTAAAGCGTAACATACACCCAGATGAGGGCTCAGAACCCAGGCATAGGTTGATGAATTTCAGGGAGCTCTCCCTCCTAACCACACCAGGAAGGAGAAACCCAACACTCCAGACAGAGGAGCCCCCTCATGCCCCTTCCTGGTCACTCCCCAGACCCTTAAGAAAACTCAGTCTCCTGACTGCTAACACCACCGAGCAGTTGTGCCTGGTTTTGAGCTTTATTTCAAAGTTTTCATGGAACCATACATCGAGCATTCTTTCGTGTCTGGCTCCTTTCGCGGAGGAGTAGTCTTGTAAGGCCCATCCGCGTTCCTGAACGCAGTTGTAGTTTTGTTTTTTTTTTTAATTCCTACTGCTGTAGGAATGTATAGCATTCCACTGTATGAAAAGACTATAATATTTTTAGTCAACTATTGATGAGCAAGCCTTAGGGATCTTTCCAGCATGGGGCTATTATGAAGCAGTGTTCCTTTATACATTCTCCTACGGATTTTTTGGTGAATGTATATTCACATTTCTGGTGGGTATTTATATGGGAGTGGAATTGCGGAGTCCGAGGATAAGACACTGGCCTTGTAAAAAAGCTCCCTGGGATTCCATAGCTCCAAGGTCGAGAAACTCTTCTCTAAACTAGAGAGTATACCCTAAGCACCATGTAGATGTTTCTTATAGTACCGTCTACCATGAGCAGACACCCAACCCAGCTCAGATACCTGTTTACAATGCAGATTTCTGCATCTACTAAACCAGAATTGGTTGGGGATGGGGGGAGTGGTCTTTGGGAGTCTATCCTGTTCACAAACCGCCCCCAAACCCTGCACCGAGGTGATTCTTACGCCGGAGCTGTAGGACTACTGCATTAGGCCATAATGCAAAGAAGTCAATCTACGCGCGATAATATTTCTCAATCCAAGATATTTTGAAACTGATGAAATGCAGACACCAAAGGCAAGGATGGGGTTTTGCTTTCAGTGAGGGCTTCTGTGTAAGACGCACTCCTCTCAAGCATTACTAGTTTTGAAAGCTTTGGTACAAGAACGGGGACTGTTTAATTCAAGATTTTTACAAACTCTTAACCTTCCACGCCCATGTAAATACACACCAGAAATGTGAACACACATCCACCCAAAGATACCCATGGGGATGTATATTATTTTTATAAAATGTTGTAACTCAAGAAAACATTCTGTTGTTGGATTGCTTATCACTGGGGCTAAGTCAAGGCCATAGCTTCTTATCAGTAAGGGATAAAGAGCACACACAGGCTTTCTGCCAGGAAAGCCTTTCTGACTGCTTGTTTGTGAGACACAAACACCAGAAGTGATTTCCAGGCCTGTTCAGTCTCTACCCAGCCAGGACGGTGTCTATCCCTCTGGGGTCCCCACAGCCTGAGAACGAGACTCTTCTCTCTCACGTGGTCCCTGCCTACAAGAATCCAGCCCCCCTGACTAGTTGTTCCCTGTGTCCCTGGTCCCCGATGCCTCTGAGCCCATCTTCTTACTCAAATTAGAAGAGATTCTGGCTACCCCCACCCCCATCCCAGTATAGCTCCTGCCTTGCAGTTTTTAATTTGCTGTTTAATTCTTTTCCAACAGCAGTCTGATTGCCCAGGCTCTGTCTGGAACAACTTGCCCGAGTCCTCCTCTCTTCTTAACATAGCAGCTCTGTATCTACCCTCTAGGTCCTTTCCAACTCAACCCCACCTTGGAGCAAGCCCACACCCAAGTTTCACCAGGTGTTAGGTCTCATCCATTCGGAAGGGGCGGCATTTTGACGCTTGAGGCCCTAGCCACTTTTGCCTTCATGAACTCCTTCTTCCATAAACGTTTTTGAAAGTGTAATTTATGACTGCATTGGTATAAAGACTGAACTTATGATTGTGTATTCATTAACATGTGCAGGTTTTTCTTCTGAGTTTGAAAGAGATTAAAACACTTCTGTGGCTCTCTGAAAGTTTCACAGGTTGTAGATGCTGTACCCACTGGGCTTCCATGAGTAGATGGGCCCTGCAGGCCCGTTTCCAGATGTGATGATAGCCCCAGCCTTCTCCTATGACTTCTCAGCCTTCTCCTCTTTTATTCATTAATAGGCTTTAATTGTTTGCGTGGTATTAGGTTTACAGAAAATATCGATGCATTATTATTTTTTTTTAATTTTTTAAATGTTTATTCATTTTTTGAGAAAGAGGGACAGAACACAAGTGGGGGAGGGGGAGAGAGAGAGAGGGAGACCCAGACTCCAAAGCAGGCTCCAGGCTCTGAGCTGTCAGCACAGAGCCCCATGCGGGGCTCAAACTCGTGAACCATGAGGTCACGACCTGAGCCGAAGTCAGATGCTTAACCGACTGAGCCACCCAGGCGTCCCTGATGCGTTGTTATTAACAAAAGGCCATGATTTACATTAGGCTTCCCTCTTTGTGTTGTACATTCTATGGGTTTGGACAAACCCATAATGACGTGTGTCAATCATTAAAATGTCACATGTATTTTCACTGCCCTAAAAGTCCTCTGTGTGCCAGGGAGTCATCCTTCCCGCTCCTCCCCACACCCCGGCAAGCACTGATCTCCTTATTGTCTCCACAGTTTGCCTTTTCCAGAGCGTCATATGGTAGGAATCATGTAGTATGTCGTCTTTTCAGATTGACTTCTTTCACTTAGTAATTAATATGCATTTAAGTTGCCTCCATGTCTTATCATGGTTGATTGCCCTTTTCTCCCCTTAACCTGAGTTAAGTTACAGAGCCCTAGGGGCACCTGGGTGGCTCAGTCAGTTAAGTGTCCAGCTCTTGATCTCGGCTCAGGTCGAACTTCATGAGTTCAAGCCCCGCATTAGGCTCCACACTTTTGGCTCAGAGACTGCCTGGGATTCTGTCTGTCCTTCTCTCTGCCCCTCCCCCACTAGTGTGCGTCCCCCCCCCCCAATACATTAATTAATTAATTAATTAACTTTCAAAAAAGTTGCAGAGACCTGGGTTACCTGTATGATAAGAGTAATAAGGAGCTTCTCAGGTATTATTTCTTTAAATTCACTTTCTGCCCCCTTCTCCCTCTCTTCTCCTTCTGGAAACCCAATTATCCCATCTGTACATTTCACTGGGTCCCTTATATCATGTAAGCTTTCTTCACTCTTTTTTATTCTTTTTCCTTTGTACTCCTCTGACTGGGCTATTTCAAAGTTCCTGCCCTCTGGATAACTTTTTCTGTCTTCCACCCGATCTACCCTGGAGCAGGTGCTCCCTAAGGCATTTTGTATTTCCTTCGCTGAATTCTTCAGCTCCAGAATTTCTGTTTGGTTCTTCTCTTATGATTTATATTTCTTAGTTACATTTCTCTTTTGGTTTGTATTTTTTTTTCCTGCTACCACTGCGTTATCTTCCTGTTTTCTTGTAGCTCATGGGATTTCCTCAAAAGAGCTCATTTTGATCCTTTGTCAGCTAGACCGCAAGATTCCGTGCCTTGGGCTGTTGATGAGGACACGCTGCCTTGATGCTTCCTGCTGCTTACAGTTTTGTGCGGCTGCTTTCGCATTTGAGGCAGCAGGCACCTCCTCAGATCTTTCCCAGTTGCCTCCAGACGGGGTATAGACTGTTCCATCTGGGGTTCTCTCTCTGACTCTGGATGGGTCCCCCTGTTCCACGCCTCTTGCTCCCTCCCGTGGCAGCACCCTGAGGCTTTTATGTCTTCTCTGGTTCTTACACTCGGCAGCTGGCCACTGGAAACCTCCTTCCTTTTGCAGAAGGTGGTACTATAGCTCAAATTTGTGGTTTCGTCCTTGCCTGCGGATCCTGGTCTGTTTCTCTGAAAGCACCCCTTTTACTGGACTCGCCTTGGCCCCCGCACTTGGGAGCACGCACAGCTGCTGAGTGGGGATGTGTGTGTAGTGCGTGGGGCATTGGGGGCGACTGGGGCCGAAGGCGTGATCCTCAGGTGAGATTCTCCCAGAAGCTCGCGGGCAGGCTTCCTGCTGGAGTCCTGAGTGCGATCAGCCCTTTGGTATTATCTGCCCCTTTCCCCATCTGCTTCTGTCTAGGCACGGAGGACCCCATCAGGACCCTGGGTGCTACTGGGGAGAAATAGCGGTCTCCAGCACCTTCCTGCACAGCTGGGGCTAGCTGAGCCCCACACCGTGTTGTCTTGGGAAGAGACAGTACTGGCAAAGAGCCTCTTACCCTCTCCACTGCGTATGCTTTTTTTTCCTTTCTCGCTCCAGTGGCGTGCTGGAATCTTCCCTCGGGAAGGGTGGACTTGTACAAATTCTCTTTCATCGTGGGTATTTGCCCAAGTCAGCATCCTCCAAGTTTCTCCTTGGCCACGGCCAAGAGAGGTCAGGTTCGCCAGCTCTGATGGCCCCACAGCTAGAGCTGAGGTCTGTCTGCCTGCTCCCAGATGCACAGGTGGGTGAGAGGCCTCTTGGATCCCCTGGCATATAGTGCTGGACCCCACACCCTCCTCAGAGGCATTTTTGTGTGTGGACGGACGCCTAATTAGTTGTCACAAAAAAGGAAGGCAAAAGCAGGGATGTTCTATGCGGCCGTGATGTTGATGTGAGAATTGTCACCTATGTCCAAGAAAGTGTTCAGTTCTCTGTTTCACCCCTTTATCTGAACCTTTTAATTTGTGACTTTCATTTTATTTTTATCTTTTTTAATGTTTATTTATTTTTGAGGGAGGGAGAGAGAGAGAGAGAGCGCTAGTGGGGGAGGGGCAGAGAGAGAAGGAGACAGAGGATCCAAAGCAGGTTCTGTGCTGTCAGCAGAGAGCCCGACGTGGGGCTCGAACTCACAAACCGCAAGATCATGACCTGAGCCAAAGTCGAACGCTTAACCAACTGAACCAGCCAGGCACCCCTAATGTGTGATGTTTAAATACTTAAAAGAAAAACATAGAAGCATGTTTAGACAGGTGGGAAGAATTTCTTTGTAAACTTTAGAATAAAATTTAGTTGGGAAATATATGAACTTTTCTCGTTTCTGTGACCGGAAATGCTTTTTACAGATCAGCTGGCTGGTTCCCTTTCCATCTCCTTTCCATGTGCACTGGATCACATGTCCGTTTCACCCCAAACCCTGAAAGAGCTCCTACCTGGTCCCTGTGCTCTGTGTCCCTCCAGAGCAGTGGTTCTCAGAGGGTGGACCCCCGCCTGGTACCTGATGTCTTAGCCCGGGCCGCCATAACAGAACATCACAGACTGGGTGGCTTCAACAACAGAAATTGTTTCTCCCAGCTGTGGAGGCTGGGAGTCCAAGATCAGGGGTGCCAACACGCCTGGGTTCTGGTAAGGCTCGCTTCCGGGTGTGTAGATACCTGTCTTCTCACTTCATCCTTACGTGGCAGAGAAAGTGAGAGAGGGCAAGCTCTCTGGTGTCCCTGATGAGGGCACTGATCCTACCCTGAGGACCCCACCCTTAGGACTTCTTCAAAGCCTAATTGCTTCCCAAAGGCCCCATGTCCCACTGCCATCACACTGGAGGTCGGGGCTTCTACGTATGAATTTGGAAGGGACACAGTTCAGACCATAGCACCCAGGGGCTTGCTAGAGATGCACACTCTGGGGCCCTATCCCAGACCCGCTGATTCAAAAACACTGGACGTGGGGCCCAGCAGTCTGTTTTCACAGCCCACCCCCCCACCCTGGTGGTTCTGACACACGCCAGAGACCGAGAACCACTGCTACAAACCATTCTCTAAACTATAGACTTCCCACAATTAAAACGGGGCATGATCCCCCTGCTTCAAAATCCATCAATGAGTTCCCGCTGCACTTTACAGCAAAACACAGACTTCAGGATGGAGCCTTCAAGGCCTCTGTTCTCTGTCCCTTCACTGCCTCTCTGACTTCCTCTTGGGCCCCTCTCCTTTTGCTTATTGTGTGTCAGGCTCGCTTGCTATTTCTCAAAATTCCCGGTTCGTTCCTGCCCCAGGACATTTGCACTTGCGTTTGCCTCCACCTGAAACCCACAATGACTCTCTACCTCACAGTCAGTGTATTTCTCCTATCAGGGTATTATAATCTGAATTAATGTTTGTTTACTTGTGGATTTCCCTCTCCCATCACAAAACGTCAACTCCGTGTGGAAGGAATCTCATTCACCGCCAACACCCCATTGCCTGAGAGAGTACCTGGTACATAGGAGGTGTTCAGTCCGCCCTTCATGAATGAATGAGCGAATGAATGAATGAGGCCGGTGAAAGTCTTCACAGAATTGGCTACGTAACCTGAAATATTACTTTTTTTAAGTAACCAATGGTGATGTCTTGCTGCTGCTTACTTTCTATCTATTATTTGCCATCTTCCTCGGGACCTGGGGGATCTACTTACCCCCTGGAACTTGGTCTCCTGTTTTTTCTTTGTATACAGCTGCCATTACCCAGGGAGGCTGATAGTGGAAAGTTCCCGGAGGAGAAATTTGGGATAAAAGGTGAAGGAGGGAGCGTCCAAGCAGAAGTCAGGACATCCCATTTGACCACAGTAGTTGGCAAACTTCCCATTCAAATAGGACCGTCTGAGAATGTGCCTCAAGCCAAATAGCTACCCAGGCATGCAAAATCTCACTTTCTCGTCAAATAAAAGGCAGGTGAAACGTATCCAAGGATGCTGACTGTGCATGGAATCCCTTTGCTCTTTCAGCCAATAGTCATTGAATGGATGGATTGTAGAGCATCCAAGCTGATAGAAAGAGAAACCATCAGGGATAAAGGAAACATTTTCAATCTGGAAAAAGTCAGGGAAGCACGACAACAAGGAAAATAAGGTTTAGATAACAGATATTTGATAAAACATATCTTTATTATAATAGATGTAAATATTTTGAATGTACCTATTAAAAGTCAAAGCAGGGGTGCCTGAGTGGCTTAGTCACTTAAGCATCTGACTTCGGCTCAGGTCATGATCTCATGGTCTGTGAGTTCGAGCCCCACGTCAGGCTCTGTGCTGACAGCTCAGAGCCTGGAGCCTGCTTCAGATTCTGTGTCTCCCTCTCTCTCTGCCCCTCCTTCACTCACGCTCTGTCTCTGTCTCTCTCAAAAATAAATAAACATTTAAAAAAAAAAGGAATCACACTCTTAGATCGTGTATTAAGAGGCTAAAGGAGAGAAGAATATATGGTCCAGTGTCTGGGGGTAGGAGGGCTGGAAAGAGTATCAGGGCCCCAGGACAGTGTCCCCAGGGTCCTCAGAGGGCACTGCGATATTAAAATTTTTTTTATTAAGTTTATTTATTTTTGAGACAGAGAGAGACAGAGCATGAACGGGGGAGGGTCAGAGAGAGTGGGAGACACAGAATCAGAAGCAGGCTCCAGGCTCTGAGCCATCAGCCCAGAGCCCGACGCGGGGCTCAAACTCACGGACCGCGAGATCGGGGCACTGCGATATTAAATAGGAAGTCAGCAGTCGCCCTCTCGCAGGCTGGCTGCAGGGAGAGTTGGGGGACCGTTCTGACTTTAGGAGGAACAAGATGACTCCATACCTGGATGCTGGAGGCCCGTGGCTGTTGGTATATTCCCCCCAAACCCTGCCACCCCAATAGCGTTAACTCCAGAGCTGGGACAACACGGCCAGAGGTCAGAGGGAGCCTCAGCAGCTATAGCACGATTGCTGGCGAAGGCCAGGCCAGGACAAACGGCAGAGGCAGGGCAACAGGACATCGCTATTGCCTGTGCTCTGACCCCTCATTGTCAAGGTGTGTCGGTCTCAAAGTCACCCGGCAATAGCAAAATCCGCTGATTGGGGGGGGGGTGTCTCAGAAATGTGGTGCTCCCCAACACTTTTGGTAATGACCAAACATTTTCTTTGCCAAATATCTGTGTTCAATTAAGAAAACTCTCAACTTAAATGAAATAAAGGGGAGCCCTTCGCACCACGGTCCCCCTTTGAAGAGGTCAGCGCCCTTGACCCCTTTGCAAATAATTCCCATTGCAAACCTAGAACTACAGGTGTCTGGGCGTTGGGGCTTTTCTGTGACAATCACTGGCCTCCTTCCTGCGCCCGCCGCCCCTCCCTCCCTGCCAGCCTTCAGATAATCGAATTTCATTCTCAACTTCTATTCGATCTGATTCTGCTGCTCTGCCTGCAAAAGAAAAGCTGCTTAATCGTAACTGTTGACGATTTTCAAGGCCACGCGGCAAGCTTGGTGTGCGTCCGCTCCCCCCGGACACTTGCCCTTCCCCCCTCCAGGCTCTCCCTTCCCGTCCTTTTCTGCCCACCTGGTGAAAGAAGGGGTGGCACACAGGTGACGAAGCACAGCTGTGTCTGCTGCTCTCAATTCACTTTCGTCAAAGCCATCAAGCATCCACTAGGTGCCAGCCGCTGTGCCCAGTGCTGGGGTGCAGCCCCCCGTCTCCGGGTCGGCATGGTGCCCAGGTTCATGGTGGGGAGGGGCGGGGGCTCCAAGCTCATCTCCCACCACGGACTGCAGTGCGGCTTTGGCACCTCAAGGGCTGGGGGCCTGTGAGCGGGACACCTGTGGTGACAGGGCAGCATCCTGACAGAGCAGGCCTTGACGGGACGGGGGACCGAGGGCCCCACCCGAGGGAGACAAGCGGGCTGTTGCGTGCTGAGCAGGACCACGTTAAGAGAGAGTAGACTTCCCCGGGGGACAGCAGTCCACAGGAGGGTCACTGTCATTGTCATCCTGAGGCAGGAGGGGCCCGGACCCCAAGGAAATGGTGTCGGGAATTTCCAAGGGCCACCGCCTCAGGTGTCCTTGCCTCCCAGGACCAAAAAACGGTCCTGGGATTCACGTTCTTCTCTCTCATAGTTTTGTCCTTATCTTATCCCCTGACCTTGCTCAGGGGACCTGACTCACTTGACATTATCAAGGCTACACTGGAGTCCAATAGTCTGTCAAAGAATGTTCCCTTACTTTCAACATTCTGCTCAAAAACAAGGTATAAAACCTATAAAACCAGATATAAAACACACACTCCTGATTACGTTTTGAACAACCACCAACCTTCACCTTGGATCACACCAAAAAACACAGGACATTTAAGAGAAATTCCTTGGGGGAAGAGGGGGTGCCTGGGTGGCTCAGTCGGTTAAGCATCGGACTCTTGATTTCAGCTCAGACTGTGATCTCACGGTTCGTGGATTTGAGCCCCACTTTGGGCTCCTCGCTGACAGTGCGGAGACTGCTTGGGATTTTCTCTCTCTCTCTCCCTTTCTCTGCCCCTCCCCTGTGCACTCCCTCGCACGCGCACTCTCTCTCTCAAAATAAATAAGTAAACTTAAAAAAAAAAGAAAGAAAGAAATTCTTTTGGTCACTCCATCCATTACGTAACAGTAATCAATCAATAAAATGTCACGAATCAAAGCAGAAGATGCTTGCTGGTGGATTTCATGACAAGCTTATCAGAACAAATGAGTTTCGCCTTCTGTCCTGTGAGAAGAGAAGGAAGATCACTTTATTCTGCAGTAACCCCCCCCCCCTCCCCCGCATTGATCTACTACAATTCTAGGCCGGCCCCTTCCCTCCCTTTCCCTGAATGACAGGAACACATACAGGCCGTCTCCTCTGGTCTAGAAACAGGCACTTGGTCAACCCAACTGATAAGCCGGCCCAGACTATCTCCACAAACTTTCCTATTCTAGCTGACCCCAGTCACTCCAGTATGAAGATGCGTGCAGCGATCCTGCTCTATCTGCCAGCTCTCTACCTCGTATCCAAATACAGTTCTGGCATTATTGACTCTTTCTTGAAAATGTTTCCTGGGCCGCCTGGGAGGCTAGGTTGGTTTGGCATCCGACTTCAGCTCAGGTCATGATCTCACGGTTCATGGGTTCAAGCCCCGCGTCGGGCTCTGTGCCGACAGCTCAGAGCCTGGAGCCAGCTTCGGATTCTGTGTCTCCCACTCTCTCTGCCCCTCCCCCGCTTGTGCACACTCTCTCTCTCTCTCAAAAATAAATAAACATGAATAATATAATATAATATAATATAATATAATAAAATGTTTCCTGTTTCATTCCGTACCTTTTTATTCACAGACTCCACTTTAGTTCAGAACCATAGAGAATCACCATTGCTATGGCCTTTTGCTTCCCTTTGGCCCATTCTTCCTCTTACCCACTGCCATCAGATCATTTGAAAGGAATCCTAAAAGTATGGTCCATGGAAGAGCTGTTATGCGAAAAAGAAAAAAAAAAATGGATGCATTCCAAAAAGTTGGAAAGTTCTGGGTTAAACGAATTTAAATAGGTTCTTGTCTGCAGGACTTGTCAGAGCCTTTAATACACTAAGCATGTGCATTCTGAATCTTGAAGTGGAGGTATCTAAGATTTTTTCAATAGGGAGCATTATCCTCCTGCTCTTACCCTGCTTTGCCAGTAGATCATCCTCGAGATGAGTGAACTACAGAGCACACTATGGGAAATAATACTAAAGAGGACTTATTTCTCAAAAACTATGTTCTAGTAGTCCAGAGGGCTCTTACCACATACTTAGAATCTTGCATTATACGGAAATAGAAAGTATTCTTTGATATTTTGTATCAATTTTAAAATGTATACCATATTTTATACCTACAAAAGAATAAACACAATGTACCAATAAGATATACAGAATATTGTAAAGGACGTAGCTGATGAACCAAACGGGGGGGGGGCAGGAAGTTTTCTCTATAAAAAGCCAGACTTTATCAAAGGAGCAAATTATTTTTGTGAGAAGCAGGTGAAGAGTTGCTTTATTCTTTGCAGACCATGCAGGCTCTGTTGCTGTAGCATGAAAGCAGCTATAAATAATATGGAAATGGACATAAACACTATGTAACATTTTATTTACAGAACAGGCGGCAGGCAAATTGGGACGGTGGCCTATAGTTGGTCAACCACTGAACTGAGCTCCTACGTACACATTTCCTTTTGCATAACATTTGCTTGTGCCAAGGGTTAAGCCTATTTAACATCTGGACTGTTCACACCAATACATAGATAGATAGACAGACAGATAGATAATAGATAGTTTTGCTATTTTTTTTTTTTTAACGTTTGTCTATTTTTGAAAGAGAGCAAGCGGGGCAAGGCAGAGAGAGGGGGAGACAGAAAATCCCAAGCAGGCTCTACACCGTCAGCACAGAGCCCAACGTGTGGCTCAAACTCACGAACTGCAAGATCATGACCTGGGCTGAAATCAGCTGTCAGATGCTTAACCGGCAGAGCCACCTGGGAGCCCCTTGTTTTGCTATTTTGAAAAATGCAGCTGTGAAAATTTTTGATAGTTCTTCAAATATGCCTCGGTAAATTTCTTTAGGGCAATGCCTTCAAATGGTTTGCACATATACCTAAAAAGGATTTGGAAAAACTACGTGCCTCCTCACATACTTTATGGGCAAATCTCATATTTTTATGAGAAAAAAAGTGTCTGAAATAGTTGCGAAGAATATAATTCCAGTAGGTTACCAGTGTTGACCCTGGAAAATAATGTAACTCCTAAATGTAAGAGTTTCTTTAGCATTTGGAAACTTTACTTCTTGCCTTTTTCCCCTTTACCTTATAATTCCAGATTACCACTCTCATAGGATTTTATCCTCACGTAGTGCCTTTTTATGGTTGAAGGACTGATATTGTTCATTAAAGCATGTTTCTCTGCACCAAAAATATCTACAAATGAACATTTTTAATATGTTTTATTGCCTGTGACCATCAGGTTTTAAGGGTTAGGAAATTTTTTTCTAAACCAAGTTATCGTTAGAATAAATATTAGTACAAAAATGATTTTTTAAAATATGAATGTAATTTAAATTTTTGAAAAATCATTAAACATTGGTAAAATGTCACTGGAAATGCATCACCAAAGAAGATAAATGGAGGGGCGCCTTGGTGGCTGGGTCGGTTGAACGACCGACTTCCGCT
The DNA here is from genome assembly GCF_023721935.1 of Panthera uncia. Taxonomy (NCBI): domain Eukaryota; kingdom Metazoa; phylum Chordata; class Mammalia; order Carnivora; family Felidae; genus Panthera; species Panthera uncia. Next base: position 144,669,059 of record NC_064816.1, on the reverse strand, counting down.
CAAGTCATGATCTCACGGTTCACAAGTTCGAGCTCCGTGTTGAGCTCTGTTCTGACAGCTCAGAACCCGGAGCCTACTTCGGTTTCTGTATCTCCCTCTCTCTCTCTGCCCATCCCCTACTCTCACTCTTTCTCTGTCTCTCAAAAAATAAGAATTAAAAAAAAAACTTTAAAAAACCTCCAAATCTCCCTGCAAAAAAAAAAAAAAAAAAAAAAAAAGGATAATGCTAAGCTTGACTTAGTTTTATTAAAAAGAAAAAAAAAGATAAATGGAGATTTTTAAAAAATTTTTTTAACGTTTATTTATTTTTGAGACAGAGAGAGACAGAGCATGAACGAGGGTGGGTCAGAAAGAGGGAGACACAGAATCCGAAGCAGGCTCCAGGCTCTGAGCTGTCAGCACAGAGCCCGACGCGGGGCTCGAACTCACGGACTGTGAGATCATGACCTGAGCCAAAGTCAGCCGCTTAACCGACTGAGCCACCCAGGTGCCCCAAAACAGCAGTTTATAAATCCGTATGTAGATATGTCTGATTTCCATTGGAACCATGTGTAGAGTATTGCTTGCTATAATTTAGGAAGCATAGGTAAAATTAATGTTGATAAAGCTAAGACAACTTATGACAGATAATACTGATGATGATCGAATTTATTGGGAGGTTGAATTACAGCCCCTTCAGGATGTTATATCTGTGGGAGAGAATTGGCCTGAGGACTTAGATTTACTGAGTGATCGATCGTGCTTCTTAATTACCCAACGGATGCCCGGCGCATAGTGCAGACAGCTACAGATCCAGGAGGCAAAAGATTTGTAAAGTGACTACGAAGATAGGAGATAGTTTGTGGCAGAATTACCGAATGCTTTGGCTATTTGTTTAAACCTAAACCAACCCCTCCCAGGCTATTGAAAATGTTTGGAATCTGTATGTACATTTTGACGTCTATCTAATGAGGTAATGTTAGGAGACAAGTAAAGGCTGTCAAACTAAGAGTGATTGTTTTGTTGTAAAAAAGCCTTTGACCACGGATTGGGGTCTTGGGGGTGGGGGTGGGGGGTGAGGTGGTGGGGATTAGTTGTCAGAGCTAATTCCAGTGGGCCTGGAATTATCGCGAACTGTCCTACTGAAGCAAGAAATGTCCGTCCACGATGTTAGGCATGATTTGTCCCTTGTGTTGGTAAGTTCCCAGAAAAGTCTGGTCCTGGGGCTGATTAAGTAGCAAGGATGTCTACATGACTAGTAGTATAAAAGAGGCCACAGCTTAGACAACTACCCCGGCGTCTCCATAAGGACCTGGGAACCGATTCCCTTAAAGTCTTGCTCTCTCTTCCTTAGAAAGTCCTCATTAGAAACTCAACAGATGAACATAGAGGAAGGGAAGGAAAAGTGAGACAAAAACAGAGAGGGAGGCAAATCAGAAGGGACTCTTAAATACAGAGAACAAACTGAGGATTGATGGGGGGGGTACATGGGTGACAGGCATGAAGGAGGGCACTTGTTGGGATGAGCATTGGGTGTTATATGTAAGTGATGAGTCACTGGGTTCTACTCCTGAAGCCAAGACTACACTGTACGTTAACTAACTTGAGAAAAAAAAAAAACATTTTAAAATTTGAATAAATAATTTTAATCTAAAAAAAAAAAAAAAAGAAGTCGTCATTAGGACCATGGTCATGCATCGCTTTATAACAGGAGGGAAATAGGGGCGCCTGGGTGGCTCAAGTCAGTTAAGCATCCGACTTCGGCTCAGGTCATGATCTCGCGGTCTGTGAGTTCGAGCCCCGTGTCGGGCTCTGTGCTGACAGCTCAGAGCCTGGAGCCTGCTTCGGATTCTGTGTCTCCCTCTCTCTCTCTCTCTCCCCTTCCCCCACTCATGCTCTCTCTGTGTCTCTCAAAACTAAACATTAAAAAAAAACTAAGGAAAAAAAAAAGGAGGGAAGTTTCCTGTGGGCACAGGACAGCAGAGGACAGGAGGAGGTGAAGCTCACAGTGAGGTGGGGCTTGTCCATTTTCTCTTGCCTCGTTGCCTCTAAATTTGCAAAGAGATCATCAGCTCAACTTGAAGACAAAGTGTTGGCGATTTCAGGAGGAGGGAGAAGGTATAAAGTAGTTTTGAAGAAGGGAGACAGTGAAAGACAGCTGAATTGGCCTCTTGGATTTTTTCCCACGTACCAATTCTTTTTTCTCCTCTTTTCTCTCCGGCTGCTAGTAACCACGTTGTCTTGGCCTTTTCTTTTAGACCCTTTTTTCCACAACCAGTTGATACTCTGACGATGAACGAGCTGATGAACCTCCTCTCTATTAACTGGGTTATACGCATGAACCTTAGGATGACAGCTGAAGTCGCTCTCCACCATAAGGTAGAAACTGGAAGGATATTGCTTTAACATTTTTTTAATGTTTATTTCTTTTTGAGACAGAGAGAGACAGAGCATAAACGGAGAGGGTCAGAGAGAGAGAGGGAGGCACAGAATCCGAAGCAGGCTCCAGGTTCTGAGCTGTCAGCACGGAGCCTGACTCGGGGCTCGAACTCACGGACCGCTAGATCATGACCTGAGCCGAAGTCGGACACTCAACCGACTGAGCCACCCAGGCGCCCCAGGAAGGATGTTGCTTTTATTATTTACAAGGAGAGGGGCTTCTTCATGATCCCTTCCGGTCTGATCTCCCAGAATAATCTTTAAAGCAAAGTCCTGGTCCTAAAATTCCCAGTTGTGGGTTCCAGTGTTTCTCACAAGCATTGTCCTTGACAAAGGAAGCCTGGAGACAGCCACAGTCACGTTATTACAGGAGGGTTTGCATAAATAATAATTAGTAGAGGGGCACCTGCGTGGGTCAGTTGGTTAAGCGCCCAACTTTGGCTCAGGTCATGATCTCACCGTTGGTGAGTTCGAGCCCCACATCGGGCTTGGTGCTGGCAGTGAGGAGCCTGCTTGGGATTCTCGCTCTCTCCTTTCTCTCTGCCCCTGCCCCACTCATGCTTTCTCCATAAACAAACAAACAAACAAACAAGCAAACTTAAAAAAAAGAATTAGTAGAGGCTATCCTGCTTCCCTCTCCCGTCCTTCTGACCAAGAAACTATCTTTGACTTACAGGGCAGGAGGTGGTGAAGCCCTGACCAGTCAGCCACCCTAGACCCAGTGCACAGCCGTGACTTGGGAATTCTGTGCGAGGGGCATGTGCCACGATTTAGGTCCCAACGTCAGCTGTGCCACCATCAATGTGGCCTGTCGCTTACCGTGCTGAGCTATGAAAAAGGCCGCTACAGAGGGGGCTGTTTAGAATAGCCCAGAATGCCTCTTGAGCACACAAAGCTCTGTCTTGTCTCGTATGAAAGCAACTCCAAAGTCACTCTGACACCCTCCGCCTTCCCCCCCTCCCAATACTACAGGACCACGAATGCCCCTACCAGATCTAACACCAAACCCGAAGAGCTAGCTGTGCACTAGGAACTCGTGTTAAAGCTCAGAAAATGTGGATATCTGAGGGTTTGCTACGGCATGAACCTGCAAGGTTGAAGGAACGAATCTAACATCGTTCCTGGACTCCAATGGCCCCGGCAGGCGGTTTCAGGTGTGACAGAAAACTCCGTCCCCCAAGAGCCCACGGGCCTGGGGCAGACTGCGCATGTCAGACTACGACCAGCAGGGGGCAGCACATACCTGGGCACCCGGCTTTCCAGGCGAATCTGTGAAAGAAGCTTTAGCAAGGCTACTTGGGCAGACAGTTGGAGCACAAGGTGAAGCTCAAGCCCAGGTCCAGGGCTAGACCAAGGCAAGGCCCAGAAGCCAGAAAGCTCACCGCTTCCTGCTGTGTTCCCCTTTTGCTTCTCAAAGTATGATCGGCGGACTCGCAGCCTCGGCCTGACTGAGGAGTTTTTATCAAGACTGCTGCATTTCAGGCCCACTGAGTCAGAATCTGCAGCGCCACAATTCTCCCAGGTGATTTGCGTTCACGACCGAAGTTGCAAAAAACACTACTGTAAGCACCCTTTCTCTGCACACGCGTGCCGCCCAGAGACCTGGCGCGTTCCCTGTCCCCGGCCTCTCCCTCCACCTCACCTGCACACAGGACAACACCGCAGAAGCGGTTTCCTGCTGGTTTTCAGGCTTAGCCAGAGGAGGGCGGTTCGTGTGGCCCCTCGGCATCCCTGAGATTTCGTCTTCAGGCCGCTCAGGGGCTTCCAAGCCTGTTTCCAACCTTCTAGCTGGATTTGTCTTTGGGTGGCTGCTGGGCCAGGGAGCCCTGAGGCAAGATGCCCCAAAGAGATTCGACACTGAACTGATATCCACAGCCCACTGTCCCGAGCTGGTGTGAAATATAGAAATGTATGCCTTCCAAGTACGAACTTTTTTGCTTTACTTGTCAGCATTTGGTAGCTGGCCCTTAGAGATCAGGCTTCTCGCTGGTTGTTCAACACCTCTTCGAGGAAGGACCTCTGTCCAGAAGATTCCTCTTCCTGTCCACATCCCATGTTCTGACAGGGAGGCTGCTGTCGGCGAGAAAGCAAACACTAAGCAGTTTCTCTTGGGGAGTGAGTGCTCTCTAGGACCTCCTTCCGGGGTTATTTGTCTTTGTGCGGACAAAGGGTTTGAGTAGTGGCCTCGGACTTACTTTGGAGGAAGAAGGCTTTCTCAGGACCCTCAGATAGGTCCTTGGAGGTGGGTGCCTGGCCCCAAGGCCGTGTGAGAGGCCCTTTGGGTAGAAGAGCTGTCATGACAGGAGCTCGTAAGGATGATGTATGAGCGCATGGGGCTGACCTAGAAAACTGCCGGCCTTTCTGGAGGCACCATGGAACTGGAGACGTACCCTGGAAGTGAACAAGGCAGAAGAAATTGACTGTGTGAATCCCCTAATCTTCTTCCTTAAGGAAGTACATACAGGAGAAGGGGAGGGACTGGTCTAGAAGGGGGGGCATCTGTGAACTGTGTTATCTAACAGTTTTCTCTTCCCTCCTCCCTCCCTCCCTTTCTTCCCTCCTTCCTTTCTCTTTCTCTCTCTCTCTCTTTCACTCTCCCTTTTTCTTTCTCTGTGTCCCTGCTCACTCACACCGGGCATGTTCTTATTTCCTCTGCGCTCAGAAGCAAATCGAATATAAACTCGTTATACCCACAGGACCTGCGTCATTGTGTGCCTTTCCCCAATCCCCCCCACCCTACGACTCACCTTAGTGTTTCAGGTGTCCCAAGCCCAAATCCAGTCCCCAGAGGTCCTCGGCTCCTTTCTTCATAATTAAACCCATTGAAAACTTTTTCACAGTGAGCCATAAATGGCTCTTGTATCCAGGGAGCTACTCTTGCAGGACATCTGCACTTAAAAGCCTAGATCAGAGCTGACATCGTGTGAGTGAATTGGTAGAGAAGATCTGAGAGGTGGGGGGTTCTGTTGTTGTTTCTAGAGAGAAGGCTCAATCCCAACGTTGAGCCCATGCGAAGAGGGGGCTAAGTACCTCACTCACCTCATGGGTGTTTGCCTCCTACTATGTCCTCTACTTTTGAATTTTCCCACCTAGAAAAGTGCTGGATGTAGGGTTAGCATTCAACCAATATTTCAACTGAAAGAGAAAAGGAAATGTAGAGTTCCATCACGCTAGAGTCATGGGAAAATATAAACAGGAACTGCCTGATGCCATGGACATTAAATTATTGATAGGACATCAGAGACGGCCAGTTACCTGACACTGGTGTGGATCACCATCAGTGACACAATTGTAGTCACTGGATTTCTTTCTTTTATTTTTTTAAATGTTTATATATTTATTTATTTTGAGAGAGAGAGAGAGAGAGAGAGAGAGAGCGCAGGGGAGGGGCAGAAAGAGAGGGAGAGAGAGAATCCCAAGCAGGCTCCACACCCACCATGCAGAGCCCAACACAGGGCTCAGTCTCATGACAGCAAGATCATGACCTGAGCTGACGTCAAGAGTCTGACGCTTGGCCGACTGAGCCACCCAGGAGCCCCTGGTCACTGAATTTCTGAATCTAACAAGCTTTCGTCAATGTGAGCACATTTCTTGTAACCAAATTGAGCTTAATTTCCTAAAGAAGATTAGAGAGAAATTTAGAAAAGCTATTTTTGGCGTTGGTACCATTCAGCCTTGCATTCCATAAAATATGGAAGGTGCCAACACCCATGGAACCAATGACCTTTGTTTCTGTGACTCACGCTTACGACTTGGCATTGTCTTTGAATGGCCCCAAGGCTTGTGAAAGCATACTTTTTACTGGGGATTTAAGTGTTGGCTGGGTGTGAAGAGCCCTGTTGGGAGGGCCATTTACCCACAGCCAGGCACCATGAGAGAGGCTGAGGCTTCTGTTTCTAGAATGCCAGATGCTGAGCAGAACCCTCTAATAGAAACCTCAGGACACCCCTGAAAGTGCGGACTGCCACCTCCCAGGGAAAGATGGACTGGCTTGGCTCAGACTGGCCTAGGGAGACACTGTCCCCAAAAGACTGCTGTGTTCCATTCGCTGGGGATTGTTCGAGATGCAGAATAAAGTAAACAGGCCCATACCTGATGTGCGTTGCAAGGGCACAGGGAAGAGGAAATGAAGTCTTCCTTCCTCCCAGCTGCACCTGCATCTCACCGAGCCTGCTCCTCAGGTCAGGCTAGGCCCCACCTGGGAGTATTATCGGAAAACTGACGGATTCACGGAAAAGCAAGAGTCGAGATACCGAAACAATCCCGTGTTTATTGCAGAATAAAGAAGCAGCTCGTTTTCTCTCCCTCAGAAGAGTAAGCAGTCAACGCAGCACATTTCTGTAATTCTAGCATCTATGTTTATTCTTTATTTTTTAATTTTTTTCAAAGTTTATTTTTGAGAGAGAGAAAGAGAGAGAGCGCGTGCACAAGTGGAGGAAGGGGCAGAGAGAGAGAGAAACAGAGAATCTGAAGCAGGCTCCAGGCTCTGAGCTGTCAGCACAGAGTCTGGTGCAGGGATCGAACTCATGAACCATGAGATCATGACCTGAGCCGAAGTCAGATGCTTAACCGACTGAGCCACCCAGGCATCCCTAGCATCTATAGTTATCATTATATACCCATATACCTTAGACGAACCAAACTAGATTGAGTCTTGGGGTAGAAATCACTCTATTTTATGCTAATACCATGAAAATTGTATTTGTGCAACTAAGCTTAAGGTCTTGGGAATTATTATAGATGTTATTATTTTAGACCGTTAAATATGGGGGTCCTGAGAAAGTGTGATTTCCACATCCGGGGACCCAATTAAATGCTAGGAGGCCTCAGGAGCCTCTTTGCATGGAGTTATGATCATCCCCTGGACAAACCCATAATAGGAACCAAGTCCCATAACCAAGACCCCTGACTCAAATGTGAAGAATGAAAGACCCCTCCTCATCGCAGGCAGTTGGCGAGATGAGCAGGGAATTTTCCTGAGGTAGAAATGATTTGAAGTGTCAAAGCTTGGGGACACTGACTCGATTATGTATCAGAAGCTTGATTAAGTGGAAGGAATATTTCCTGTGGGAGCTCTCAAGTTGTCCTCTACCCTAGACCAACACACTAGCTCCAAGTTTCAGAAGATAAGCGCTCAGGGACACCTGGGTGTCTTGGTGGATTAAGTGACTGACTTCAGCTCAGGTCATGACCTTGCCGTTAATAAGTTTGGGCCCCACGTCGAGCTCTGCTGATGGCTCGGAGTCTGGAGCCTGCTTCAGATTCTGTGTCTCCCTCTCTGCCCCTCCCCCGCTCGAATTCTGTCTCTCTTTCTCTCAAAAATAAATAAAACATTAAAAAAAAAGAAAGAATATATATTCTGTTGTTGTTGGGTGGAGGGCTCTGTAAATTTCTATTATGTCAAGTGGATTGACTATGTTGTTTAAGTTCTGTATATCCTTACCGATTTCCTGACTATTTGTTCTATCAATTATCGGAAGAGGAGTATTGGAATCTCTTCTTACAGTTGTGGGCTGGTGTGTTTTTCTCTTCAGTTCTAGCAGTTTTTGCTACACATATTTTATTTTACTGATTTTTTAAAGTTTATGTATCTATTTTTTGAGAGAAAGAGAGAGCAAGCAAGCGAGTAGGGGAGGGGCAGAGAGAGGGAGACAGAGAATCCCAAGCAGGCTCTGCACTGTCAGCACAGAGCCCAGTGTGGGGCTCAGTCCCATGACCCTGGGATCATGACTTGAGTCAAAATCAAGAGTTGGATGCTTAACCCACTGAGCCACCCAGATGCCCCATGCTTCACATATTTTAAAAGTCAGTTACCAGGTGCACTAATGTTTAAGATTATTATATCTTCCTGGTGAATTGACCCTTTTACCATTCTGAAATAACCTTTTTTTTTATTATTTGAGAGAGAGAGAGAGAGAGAGAGAGCCCTCGAACAAGAAGGAGAGAGGGGCAGAGGAAGAGAGAGAAAATCTTAAGCAAACGCAGGACTTGATCCCACCACCCTGGGATTATGACCTGAACTGAAATCAAGAGTCGGTGACTCAACTCCCTGAGTAGTTGCACCCAGGATGGGCACCCAGTTGCCCAGTAGGGCACCCAGGCGCCCTTGAAATAACCTTCTTTATCCATGAAATATTATTCGTTTGAAGGCAAGTTTGTTTGATACTAACATAGTCCTCTAGGGGCATCTAGGTGGCTCAGTGGGTTAAGTGTCAGACTTCAAGTCAGGTCATGATCTCGCCCTTCACAAGTTCGGGCCCCACGTCGGGCTCTATGCTGACGGCTCAGAGCCTGGAGCCTGCTTCAGATTCTGTGTCTCCCTCTCTCTCTGCCCCTTCCCTGCTCACGCTCTCGTGCCCCCACTCGAGCTCTGTTTCTCTCTCTCAAAAATAAATAAGCCTTAAAAAAATTTTTTTAAACAACATAGTCCTCTAGTTTTTTTTAACATGGAATATAATTCCTATCTTTTTACTCTTCACCTAATTGTTTCCTTATAAATAGCATACAGTAATGTTATGCTTTTTTACCTAATCTGATGATCTTTGCTTTTTAATAGGGGTTAGACTATTATGACCTATTTCCATTTAATGGGATTAAATGGGATTCCAGTTACAATCTGTTATATTGCTATTTATTTTCTATTTGTCTTATCTGTTCTTTGTTCTCTTTTTTTCCTTTTCTGCATTTTTAGATGCACTGTCTTTTGTGAGTTCATTTTATATCTTTTGTGAGATTATTAGCTATAATTCTGTGTTTTGTGTTTAGTGGTAGGTTTAGGATTGAAGGTGTACCATGTAACCTATCAAAGTCTCAATACAAAAGCCTTAATGTTCATTCCGATTTATGAACATTATTTTTATTTTTATTTTTAAATGGTTATTTATTTTTGAGAAAGCGTGAGTGGGGGAGGGGCAGAGAGAGAAGGGGACAGAGCATCCTAACCAGGCTCTGTGCTATCAGCTGTCAGACGCGGGACTTGAACTCAGGAACCACGAGATCACAACCTGAGCCGAAGTAGGGCCCTTAACCAACTGAGCCATCCAGGGGCCCCATGAACATTATTTTTAGTTTGACATTATTCTTTGGAGCAATTTATCCAATGTTAAAAGTGAAGCTTTATCTGATGTTTAAACAATGTTAAAAGTATTGAATGTCCCTGTGTATATTGATCGTGGATTTTCAGTGTAAATATTTGAGTTGTTAAAATAACCTGAATTGAACAGACACGGCTGTGCTTTCCTATCACACACTTGTGAGACACTCTGAAGAGTTTGTACCCTTGGCTTTTGATGGATGATTGCACCCGATAATGTCACTTGTGCCTTAACAAAGCCATGAGACCCAGAAGTTAACTTAGTATTTCCTATGACATAAATTCATCTGAAGGCCAAGATAGCTATAAATACACAGTAACTTCAGTGCTTGAAATTAGATCAGGGAAGGAGGGTGGAGTAAGACAATTTGGTTAATATTTTCTTTGGAGATAAAAACCAGTAAGAGGCTTTTTCATGGTACAGATGTTTCAGGCAATTTGTCTAAAAGACAATAAGATTATTTCAGAGACGTGAGACAGCTTCCCACTACAGTTTTTACCCTTTCCACACCCACCGAACTGGTAGATCATTATAATTATCATTATTAAGCTTCTCCGTTTTCAATATAACGTTTTTGCTAGTTCGCTTGCTTCAGAAGTTCATACTCCAATTCCTTATTCCAAGAATGGAAGAAGAAAATAATGGAATAAAGCGTTGCCACTTCTGGGCTAAGGGAAGATTTTAAAAAATGTGATAGGTTCAAATTTGGAACCAAACCCACAGTGAGGTCTGAATGAGCATTAGGGTTTAAAGAATCCATTGCACAAACACAGAATAGGAAAGACCTAATCCTTGGTGAAACTCATAATAAAAAGAAATAAAGATTTCCTATCAGCAATTCAGCAAGACAGGATGTGAAAAACAGAATGACAAATCAAAAAAAGTTGACAGCCTTCATTGCACTTGGCTCTGGTAAGATTCTTTCCAGAGAAATTCTTTTTCTTTTCTTTTCTTTCTTTTTTTTTTAAATGTGTATTTATTTTTGAGACAGAGAGAGACAGAGTGTGAGCAGGGGAGGGGCAGAGAGAGAGAGGGAGACAGAATCTGAAGTGGGCTCCAGGCTCTGAGCTGGCAGCACAGAGCCCAAGGTGGGGCTCAAACCCACGAACCGCAAGATCGTGACCTGAGCCGAAGTCAGACACTTAAACAACTGAGCCACCCAGGCGTCCCCGGAGAAATTCTCTTTTCTTGTTGTGTTGTGCTGAGCCCGTGAAAAACTGAATTGCACTAATGAGAAATTAGAAATTAGGTCAGACAGAGAATGCACAAAAGAACTAGGGATGATGTACTTGGAAAATATACCAGGCAAGATACGATACTGTCTTCAGAATTTGAAGAACTGATGGAGTGCCTGGGTGGCTGAGTCGATGAAGCGTCAGACTTCAGCTCACGCCCTGAGCTCATGGTTCGTGGGTTCGAGCCCCACGTCAGGCTCTGTGCTGACAGCTCAGAGCCTGGAGCCTGCTTCGGATTCTGTGTCTCCCGCTCTCTCTACCCCTCCCCTGCCCACGCTCTGTCTCTCTCTCTCTCTCTAAAATAAAAAATAAGCATTAAAAATTTTTTTAAATAAATACGCTTTAAAAAAATTTTTAAAAATAAAGAATTTGAAGAAGTGTCATACAAAACTTTTATGACAGCAAGCACTGAGACCAAAAAGAGAAGAATGGTTCCCGCAGTTCTACAGGGCACAAAATAAAGACATTACGGTAACTGAGATCGTCTGACAGATGGACAAGCTGCCTCCCAAATCCCTGACCCCAACAAGAATGCAATTCCTGTCTCCTGGTTTGGGTGACCCACTATTAGAGATGTTGTAAATGACTTCTCATCGGAGAGCAATCGCAGAAATTGATGGCAGTGATTCTCAAACTTTGGTTTCAGGACCCCTTTACACTCTCAAAAATTATTGAGGACCCCACAGGGTTTTAGTTTAAAGTGGAGCTGCATTAACCAATATTTACTATGTTAGAAAGGAAAACCACGACATTTTTCAAATGTGGACGTATTCATTCATTAAAAGATAACCAAAAGATAACCCCACTGCACACAAATAACACATTTTTATGCAAAAATGACTATATTTTCCAAGACAAAAAATGCAGCGGGAAGAGTGGCGTCATGTTGCATTTTTACAAAGCCCTTTCACGTGTGGTTTAATGGAGGACGGCTGAATTTGCCGGTCTTCCGCATTCACTCGGTGGCCATATTGCCTCTGGAAACTCCACCCTATGCTTGTGGGAGGACAAGAGTGAAAAAAGAAAATGCTGTCTTAGTATTACTGATGAAAATAGTTTGGGGCCCATGAACCCTCACGATCGTGCACACGCCACAGTCACACTTCAACTGTGTAGAGTCTGATCGTATCAACCCAATTTATGGAACAAACGATACTACGCGAAGTAACCCAGGCTCTCCCCTTCCAGTGCAGGACTGAACAGATCCTACTTTGGAGGAAAGCCTAGACATTATGAATTCCTCTACATCCAAAAAGATTGCTCCTTTTTTGTTGTTGTTGTTTTCATATCAAGAGGTAACAGAATGTTCAATTAGTAGAAGGTCAACACTCTTCACAGCGTCATATCATCGACTGTTATGAACTTAAATGATTCACCTGCAAAGACGCTATCTTGAAGAAATTTCACGATGGGGTCAGGTCAAGGTTGATATATCTGCGGGGAAATTGAAACTTACGGTTGTCCAAAAAGCAATTCCTTGCTTCAGAAATCTGAACGTGATTTTAATTTACACATAGTTTTCACTGTTTTCTCAGTTCTGCAGAAACTCTGTGATAATTATGCTCAAACATGTTTACGGTTGAAGAGGAAGAAACTCCAACTGGCACTGAATTTTTTAAACTAAATTTAGACTGACATGTTTTCACAGCACTAAAAATCATACGTTAGATCATATTTATGAGAATGCATTTGCTTCTGTGTGTCCAAATTTCTATTTTTATGAATTTGCTAAAACACGTACTTACTCATTATGTGTGAAACCTCAGGCAGATTGAGATCAAAATGTTGGGCTAATTTATAAATAATAGAAGCTTATCACCACTGAAGCTATTAAATCGACCTGTCTAAATATTTTTTGTGTGATATCATATTACAAAAGCCCAATATCTAAACAAAATCATTTTGCTACATTTTCATACTGCTAAGATATTTAGATTATTCTCAAAACAAGCCAAGCTTACGGCCTAGTCCACAGCTTATTCTTAGTAATTGGATAATAATTACAATACTTGCTTAGTAAAAAATGAAGTTGCCTAATCATTTTCCGAAAAGATCCAACTCCCTAAACTCACTTTTGCTTTTTCTCATTTGTTGCTAACAATTACCTGGTTTGCCAGTTTCTGTGTATCTCTCCTGTTCTTTTTTTTAACCTGGGCATCTGATTTTTTTCCCTACTATCGTGATCTACTTCTTAGGCAAGGCTGTAGTTCAATAATTCAACTCTTTAAAATTTTTTCCACATAGACTTTTCCAGCTCAAACCTTCGTATTTCTACCAATTTAAGAGAAAGACTTCTTTGGAACGTCGGGTCCCCCAAATCACACACAGCAACCTGTTGATGAGCCTCTATGGATCTCATCAGCATCTCAGAGGGGAGACAAGGTGAAGTTAGGATATTTATTGAGATTTTGAGTTTGGTCTTTTGAAGGAGGAAGGAGTGATGACTGAAGCTGGATTCAAATTGGGGAAAAATTCTGTCATAACAGAGTAGGTTCAGTGGGTCCAGCAAGGTAAAGATTTTGAAGATAGTGTTCAAAGATTGTTGGGGTATAAACTGTCATTTGCTGCATGCCTGAAATGAGCAATATAGTTATCTGCAATTTTTATCTTCCTGGGCAAGAATGTCCTTGAGAAGAACGCTCATGAAGAAAGTAAACCCATATTAACATAGACCGTAAGTTGTGTGGTGTGGATGGTTTCAATTCTCACTGTGCTTCTCATTAAAAAAAAACCTGAAAGCCACACAATTTTTGTAGAGAAAAGGATGCCTAATATATAAATATTTTAATAAACGATTTATTTTGAACATGTATCATGTATAAATAATGTAAATTATAAAAAAAAATATACTTAGAAATATCTGTTGAGTCGAATGCACAAAAACAGTCCAGGTAGGGAGGAGAAGCTGACCAAGTGGCCTGATTCTATCTCCCATGTTCCTCCTTCCCTTCTGAGCTCTAATATTTTATGCCTTTGTCACCACCATCCCAGATCCCTGAGTACAGTTTACAATTCCAACCCAAGTTGGAACAAAAATATCCTTTCTTTTCAATTCCCTGGCATAGCTAAGTTGGACAAGAATTTTAGAAATTATTGCTAGCTACTAAGAAAACATTGAGAGGAGTGAACAAAGAAATAACCCCAACACTCAAACAAAAGAATGACACCTACAATAACCAATGGTATGTCCACTCACAACAATCAGTGCTGAGTAAACAGAACCGTCCGTTTACTTAGTAAAAATTCCATGGTTGTTTCTTTAAGGCAGCATTGCTGATACTACTTGAATCATTGCTTGACCATGGACACACTCGGATTTTCTGAGATCATTCCCATAACAACCCACAAGATGAAGTGGCTCCTTTGCTTGGCATTCAAGATCTACGCAGTCTGGATCAGTCTACCTTTCCAGCCACATTCTCTGCCCCTTCTCTTTCCCCAGTGCCTCCCTGACTATCTGCCAAGATACCTGCCATTTTCTGACCCCAGCATCTTTATTCATGCCCAGGTGATTTGCTTCTTGTTGTAACCACTTCTCAGAATGTCCTCCCCAAACACTCTGCATGATGTTGTCCAATCTCAAGCCCAGATGTAAATAGGACCCCCTCTGTGAAAACTTTCCCTCCCTCCGGCCTCTGCATTCCTATCACTGCTGCCCCACCATCTCATGGTTAGCTCTGGATGTCTGCTCTTACTGGGTTGTGAGCTTCTGGGGGCCCTGCTGGCTGGTGCAAGGTGCAACACACATTGATTTGACTTGGTGGGGTTTGATTTAACTTTATTTAAGCCACTTTGCACACTACTTTTACTGTACTTTTAACCCCTGTGGTGGTTTCCTTATTGCATTGCAGGGTGAGCAGACATAAGAAAAATGGAAGAAAAATAAGAACACTCAAAAAATTTAACCTACTCTCTATCAAAGTTGTTTTTCTCTTGCTTCTGGTTTCCAGGGAGGAGACAAATAGAATCTTATTTAAAAACAGATATTCTTCCATTAATAAAAAAAAATCTCGAAACAAAACACAGATATTTTTAACTACTACTCTTTTTTTCACCTAAAGTATAATGACCTCCCCTCCTTTAGACAATTGATCTTAGATGTTAGGAATTAATTCAAGGAAGGAGCAAAGATTCCGTTTTATGTGGTCTGAGACCCATGAATGGCTCTCTTACGTTTCCTTCCAGACAGCTGACTGGGGCTGGAAGGACATGTCAGGTAAGAAGGAGTCTTCATAGGCTGATCATAGTGTTTCTTATTGTTAAAAAAAAAAAATGTGTTTTTTTCCTCATGTCTTTCATTTCCCCCACCATCTTTGAGGACCCTTGCCTGCCTTCCCGAGCTCTTTTTTTTTTTTTTAATTTTTTAATTTATTTTGAGATAAAGAGAGAGAGAAAGAGCAGGGGAGGAGCAGAGAGAGAATCCCAAGCAGGACTGGTGCTGTTAGCACAGAGCCCAACGCAGGGCTCAAACTCACGAACTGTGAGATCATGACCTAAGAGGAAACCAGGAGTCAAATGCTTAACCGACGGAGTCACCCAGGCTGCTCCCTCTTCCTGAGCTCTTCTCTTTAGTACTTATGACAGCTATAATTCTCAGGTACTGTGGGGAGTAAGCTTAGGAATTTCCTGAGCTTGCACCGATGGGTTAATAAGGCATAAAGAATTAGAAAGCCATAGGATATACACACCTAAATTTGTTTGGGTAAACAAAATTAGGTAAATGAGATTAGGTAAATCGGACAAAGATCCCCAATACAGGTAAAGCGGGGCAAAGGCCCCAGTATAGGACAAAGGTGTAGGAATAGAGAATCTCATGATGAAAACATCCAAGATGAGGTAAACAAGATTAGTGGTCAGGGTGGAAATGCCCCCCAACTTAGTACAATAGCAGTAAGCTGCTTTCACAGGAAAGAAGGACCAAATTAGGTAAACAGGTAAATAGGGCTATAGACCACTGCCGGGCGAAGTTGCCCAGATTGGAGCTAATTAGCAAAGGAAAGGTGCCTTGTTGACCCTGAGGTAGCATGCTCTGTCTTTCTTGTCCCTTAGACCAGTTTAAGTAAGCAGAGGTGGTGCCTCAGATCTGCTGTAAACAACCTTCAGCCAGGCGGGCAGCAGGATTTTGTTTTGTATTAACCCAAACCACTAACATTGCATATCTTCAAAACCCCCTTTCCCTCACTGCCCATGAGTTAATGTTCACGATTCCATTGTCTCTTTGTACACGCCCATCACCACATTTGTAAGCCTTCTGATCCATAAAAATGGAGCAAGGATCCTTATTCAGGGCTCTTGTCTTCTCCCGAACACTAGCCTCTCTCACATTTTTAATCCTGCGTCCCGCTTTCTTGCTGGACAAGAAAGAACTCCAGACCCAGAGTCTACAACAAGGTCTCTTAGCTGATAATGTGTATCAGTTATCATCTGCCAGTGCAGCTGCCATGTTGGAGCCCTGAAAGAGGGTCTAGGGGAGTAAAGGGAGGAGGACATATACTTTTTATGGTGTTTTGTCTTGGGTATGGCAGACGTGACACTGGGGAGGGGGCTCCCCATTGCCCTCCCAGCCCCCAGGTAGAAGGACCCATAGATCCACCAAGGCACAGATGGGCCTTCATTGAGATCATCTAAGCCTTAAATCCCAGGGAGGATAGAGGTCTTCCTCCACTGAGGCTGAATGTCTCCATCTTATGTTATACCGAGTGCCTTCCAAAATTCTTTCTTCAGAGAAATGAGAGGGGGATGATTTGTCCTTGGCCACAATTCCTACATGGATAGGAAAGTCTACAATTGGAAAGGCAAGGAGCTAAACAGTGATCTAGAAAGGAATCCGTTATTTGTGCTGTCTATAACAATTTACATACTGTAGTACTTCGTCTAGAAACACTTCTTTTCACTAAGAAAAAAAATATAACTTAATCTTAAGTACAGAAGGCATCACACGTTTTTTTGGTATCACACATTCATATTAATCATTTTTACTTTCACTAGTAATACTCTAATATTATTGCATGTATCTAGATCTGACCCTTTAGTTTTTTCTTTTTAGCTGTCAGCTTGATCTTCTTTAATCTTTATTCCATTACTCATGAATTCTGTCAGTTTTCAAGGCTTTTCTCCTTTGATTATAATGGGTAGAAGAAAGAAACCCCTGAGTTTCTCCTTGCAGAGGATAAATAGGAGAGATTATTGATGTCTGAGGCCTAGAGTGCTGGGTGGCTCACCCATGTCATAAATAAGACTGTTGGCTCTGGAAACAGAAAGACCTGTAGTTTAGTCACCCAATAGTTTGTGGCCTTGGGCAAACTCTGAGCCCCCATTTTTTCATCAGTAAAACAGAGGTAATGAGAAACCTATTTCACAAGAGTTTTGTGAGAGCTACAAGCAATAGCATGTTTGACACACTTATTCTGTCATTTCGTTAAATGACACGAAACTTACGTTTTTGTATTTTACCAAGCTGGATGTTTATAAGTTAGCTTTTATGGTTTAATATGATGTTAGCTAGTAAGACGCAAAAGCGGAATCCAACCCCAAATCTTCTGGGTCCCAGCCCTCTGCACTTCCATACCATGTTAACTTTCATTGTTGGTGAAACTTATCTTTAGATGACAGGTGTTGATCGTGGAATTATGAAGCAGGTTAATACAGGAGATGCATGAAGAGAATTAATACTGAGAGTGGGAGACAAAGAGAAGTTACAGAATTGGTGCAAACTTCTAGACTTTGCAAATACAATGGTTGTCCCGTTATCCTGCCTTTCATAAGAGCAATGAGGTATATGTGGTGGAAGATCCTGGTGACCTTCCTTGAAGTCCACGTCATTGGTTAGGGATTGTGAGGGTTAATTTAACGTGTTAACTTGTCTGGGCCATGGGGTGCCTAGACCTTTGACTGAGTATTATTTTTGTCTGTCTGTAAGGGTGATTACATTTGTATTGATAGACTAAGTAAAGCTGGTTGCCCTTCCTGATGTGTGTGTTGGGACCAGGTTGTGGGGAGGGCGGGTAGGGACTCATCCAATCAATTAAAGACCTGAATTAAAGAAAAAAAAAAAGGCTGAGCAAGAGAGAATTTTGCCTACTTGACTTCTGGAGCTGGGACATCAGTGTTCTTCTGCTCTTTAAGTGGAACTTATGTTACCAGATCTCCTGGGCCTCCATTTTGCTGACTGCTAACTGCAGATCTGTGCAGTCCATAAGCACGTGAGCCAATTCTTTATAATAAATCTCAAGAGAAAGAAAGAAAGATTGTAATATCTATATTATATTATCATGTATCTATAATCGATATATTGTATATCTATAGATAGATATAGATATGGATATGGATATGGATATGGATATGGACATGGATAGATATAGATATAGATATAGATATAGATGTATGTATTGGTTCCATTTCCTGGAGAACCCTTTCTAATGCAGGAGTGGATAGCAAAGGTTCTATTAATTTAATCAAGTCACTGTCAATAATACACCTTGAAGCTGCCATCCATAATTGCACCTAAAGGATTTTTCAAAGATAGTGATGTTGGTAACCACTTTGTAGATTTAGATTTTTTTGTAAGTCTAAACACATGAACCCCTGATCTGTCATTAGGCAGCCAGCTTTGTTCTGTCTGTGAAGTCATGACTCAAATCAAAAGGCTTCCTGTGGGTGAAAAGGAATGTGTCTCAGATTTCAGTGGGGCAGTGCAATTCAAAAGACTTGCATTTGGGGGCGCTTGGGTGGCTCCGCTGGTTAAGCATCTAGCTCTTGGTTTCTGCTCAGGTCATGATCTCACAGTTTGTGAGTTTGAGCCCTACATTGGGTTCTGTGCTGACAGCTCGAAGCCTGCTTGGGATTCACTCTCTCTGCCCCTCCCCTGCTCTCTCTGTCTTTCTCTCTCAAAATAAAAAAATAAACTTTTAAAAAAATTTTTTAATTAAAAAAAAAAAAAGACCTGCATCATGAACCCAGACATCAAGATGCATTACAAAGCTGTAATCATCAAGACAGTATGGTACTGGCACAAAAACAGACACTTATTTCAATGGAACACAATAGAGAACCCAGGAATGGACCCACGAACATATGGCCAACTAATCTTTGACAAAGCATTTATATCCAATGGAATAAAGACAGTCTCTTCAGCAAACTGGTGTTGGGAAAACTGAATAGCCACATGCAGAAAAATGAACCTGGACCACTTTCTCACATCATACACAAAAATGAACTCAAAATGGATGAAAGACCTAAATGTAAGACAGGAAGCCATCAAAATCTTAAAACAGAAAGCAGACAAAAACCTCTTTGACCTCAGCCATAGCAAATTCTTACTCAACACGTCTCCAGAGGCAAGGGAAACAAAAGCAAAAATGAACTATTGGGACCTCATCAAGATAAAAAGCTTCTGCACAGCAAAGGAAACAATCAGCAAAACTAAAAGGCAATGGACAGAATGGGAGAAGATATTTGCAAATGACGTATCAGATAAAGGGTTAGTATCCAAATCTATAAAGAACTCACCAAACCCAACACCCAAAAAACAAATAATCCAGTGAAGAAATGGGCAAAAGACATGAGTAGACAATTTTCAAAAGAAGACATCCAGATGACTAACAGATGCATGAAAAAATGCTCAACGTCACTCATCATCAGGGAAATACAAATCAAAACCACAACAAGATACCACCTCACACCTGTCAGAATGGCTAACATTAACAACTCAGGCAACAACAGATGTTGGTGAGGATGCAGAGAAAGAGGATCTCTCTGGCACTGCTGGTGGGAATGCAAACTGGTGCAGCCACTCTGGAAAAGAGTGTGGAGGTTCTTCAAAAAAGTTAAAACTAGAACTACTCTATGACCCACAATTGCACTACTAGGTATTTATCCAAAGGATACAGGTGTGCTGTTTCGAAGGGACACATGCACCCCAATGTTTATAGCAGCGCTATCAACAATAGCCAAAGTATGGAAAGAGCCCAAATGTCCATCGATGGATGAATGGATAAAGAAGATGTGGTATATATATACAAGGGAGTATTACTCGGCAATCAAAAAGAATGAAATCTTGCCATTTGCAACTACGTGGATGAAACTGGAGGGGATTATGCTAAGTGAAATTAGAGAAAGACAAATATATGACTTCACTCATATGTGGAATTTCAGATACAAAAGAGATGAACATAAGGGAAGGGAGACAAAAATAATATAAAAACAGAGAGGGGGACAAAACGTAAGAGACTCTTAAATACAGAGAACAAACTGAGGGTTGCTGGAGGGGCTATGGGTGGGGGGATGGGCTAAATGGGTAAGGGGCGTTAAGAGGACATTTGTTGGGATGAGCGCTGGGTGTTTATACACAGGGGATGAATCACTGGAATCTACTCCTGAGATCATTATTGCATTATATGCTAACTAACTTGGATGTAAATTAAAAATAAATAAATAAATAAATAAACAACCTGCCTTTGAATTACAGTTCTGCTATTTATTGGCTGTAAGAAGTAACTTTTTGGGCTTTGGCTTTCTCATCTGCAAAGTGTGCATGATAAAGACTAACTCAAGGGATCTGGGAAAGACTTAAGAAGACAATGTGTGGAAACTGCTCTTTGCAGCTCCATAGTTGAAGAATGTTAGTTGTGCAATGTGTTGTTGTATATTGAAAGGAGCATTGGCTTTGGACCTGTGTATTAGGTTAGTTAATCTTTTTGAGCCCAAGGATCTTCATGAGCTAAAGATCCAGAGGTGAGAGAGAGAGAGAGAGAGAGAGAGAGAGAGAGAGAGAGAGAGATGATAGCCTACTTTTGCAGGGTTTTGTGAGGATCTAAGGTAAGGGGATAGTGTGCAAACAGTCTCTACCCAAACTGGCTGTGTTTCCTTCCATGTGTTTCCTTCTTCCTGAAAAGCATGACTCTTGAAATTAATAAACCATTAGTTACTTTAGTGTTACTCTAAGTGTTTGTTTTAAAATAAATAACAAAATTAAAGAACTGCCCACTCCCGTGTTCTACCAAGGGACATCCATATTCAAGTTCTGCTGTTAACCATCCCAACACCTCTTCCAGCCAGACGGAGCTTCTGTCTCTCAATCCTTGGCCCATCAGGAAGCTGTAAGTGTGAAACACAAAGGCCCCCAAGCTTGTAGCGCAAAAACGACATTTGTTGAGGTTCATAGCTGACAGATACGTACTGTCTCCGCTGTATGGTACTTGAGAATATCATGTAGTTCTGAACTTTCTGAAGATCTCATGGGGCTGAGAAACAGATTTCTGCTCTGGACAGTTAGAGGGGCCAGGAAAAAGAAATTCTAAACTCATCATGTATTCATAGCCCCATCGCCATGACGCTTCTCTATTTACAGATCCCCTCTTACTAAGAAATCTTATGGTGTAGATGAGTTGATGACATCCTCCTCAACATGGTTCGAGCTCTTGGAAGTTGATTGTCTCTTTGGCAATGAAATAAGGGGGAAAGTGAGGGGGGTTTTCTAACGTTATTTCATCTCTATCCTCTTTTTGGCTCTTTGTGGTCTTGAGCAAGTTCCCTAACCCCTCTGAACCCTAAAACCTCACTTGTAAGATAATGCCCACGTACAAGGTGGAGTAGTAAACCAGGATGTAAGTAGGCTGTACAGAGGAGGTGATTCCACACACTGCCCCCTTCACTTTAGAACATCTTTGACCAGACACCCACTTTAGGAGTGGAGAAAATGATGCATACTTATGACCGAACAGTGAATTATATGATCTCTCCTTTGATGAGATAGGCTCCCTGATCCAACCTGGCCCTTGGTGACTGGTCTTCATGCACTGGAAATGCGCACACAGGGGTGGACGCTCTGTATGGGGTCTCTGGAGTCAGACCACTTCACGACCCATCACCTTGCCGTAACTTCACAACCTGTCCCCTTGCCATACAAAACACTTAGCACATTGCCCTTCACCCGAGTCCTCTTAGCGGGACCTCCTTGTTATATTTCTGCAGAATCTAGGTTGCCCAGGGAAGGTAGGACAGTTTGCTCTCGGGGAACTCTTTAGAGAATAACATTCATTCCCTTTCACCAGTCCCCTCTCTCACTCTTTAAAAATTCAGGGCACCTGGGTGGCTCAGTCGGTTAAGCATCCGACTTCGGCTCAGGTCATGATCTCGCGGTCCGTGAGTTCGAGCCCCGCATCGGGCTCTGTGCTGACAGCTCAGAGCCTGGAGCCTGTTTCAGATTCTGTCTCCCTCTCTCTCTGCCCCTCCCCTGTTCATGCTCTGTCTCTCTCTGTCTCAAAAATAAATAAACGTTTAAAAAAATATTCACTCATTTGGTGAATTTAGCACTTTTTCTGCATTTAGATCCCGTATGATTGGCACAGGCTTTTCTGAATCTGCTCACGCTATCTCTGAGACAAAGAACCCTGTATTCAGGTCACATACATTTTCCACCAGGTAAATGACCTCCCTCTGAGAGGAAGGCACAGCGGCCCCACTTTGCCTGACGCTGGTAAGCACGTTCAGTCCTGGGGCCCACATTGTGGAGCCTGTCTACAAAGTTCAAACCGTATTTTCCAATTCACTCTTGCCAGAAACAAAGCTGGTATTTTGATTTCTGAATGCCTGGTCCTTGTACCTGTTGCTCAGCGTGTGCTGAACTCAGGAAAAGAAGAGCTCCAACTCCAACGGCACGTGATTAATACATGTTGACTATGACTTTGACTTTTGGTTGCCCAGAGATTTTCATGCCAGGAACACACATTGCGGCCTTTTTCTGAATGTCATGTAAGTGTGTGGCGTTATTGTGTTTTGTGTTGTTTTTACCAGGCAAGCTCTGACAGTAGAGAGATCCGGCTTTAGTGGGTGAGAGCATTAAATCAGTTTATGATTGGGTAAATATTTTTTTAAGCGCAGCTCCAAGGCTAGCTCTCTGACATTTGTTGTAATAGACCCTGAAGAGAGTTTTTGCAAATATTAGCTTTTGGTTTCGCCTCCAAAATCAATATCCATAGATAATCTTGACTTTGGCAATGCTACAAAGTTGATGTCTCTTCCACGCCATGTTTAAACCAAGGCCCCGAACCTGGTTTACGCAAATGATCGGTATCTGTCTGTTGGACAAAAGCAGCCTCATAAACCTTAACCAGATAATGGTCCTTAAGGACACAGAGTTCATCTCTGCCTCTGAGCAAGGCCAAGTCACAGACAGTGAACCTCACCCAGACTCAGAGCCCTGCCTTCGACTGGGGCTCCTCCTTATTCACTGTGATCTGTGAGAATCTTTTAAATCTTTTCCTGCCTCGGGTTGGGGAGAAGAACATTAACTATCTTCTAGGTTTCCGGGGGGGGGTTATTTAAGTTAATCCTTGGTAAGTGTTTGGAAAAAACACCCGGTATGGAGTAAGAACACTGGTTCTGGAGTCAGACTGTCTCAGTCCACCTGCTACTTACTCAGCCTCTGTGGGTCTTGGTTTCCTCATCTGTAAAACTGGTTTAACAGCACGTACCTCTTTGGGTGATTATGATGCATAAGTGAAATTATGTGTGCGGCCTGTGGCAAGCAGTAGCGTAAATAAGAGGGAAATTTTCTTTCTTTCTTTTTTCTTTCTTTCTTTCTTTCTTTCCTCCTTCCTTTCCTTCCTTCTTTCTTTCTTTCTCTTTCTTTCTTTCTTTCTTTCTTTCTTTCTTTCTTTCTTTCCTCCTTCCTTTCTTTCTTTCCTTCTTTCTTTCTTTCTTTCTTTCTTTCTTATTTCTCTCTAATGAAAAAGAAGTTTCAAAGAAGGCAATCCAGGTCCGCTATTGCAGCTGCCCCATTTAAAGAATCCAGGTTCTTTCGATCCTGCTGTTTTACCTGTGCTTTCTCATGATCCCAACTGGCTGCTTGAGCTCCAGCCATTATATCCACATTCCAGGCAGCAGAAAGAAGAGAAAAAGAACTGGACTGGTATAACCCCTTACCAGCCACTAGGTTTACCAAGAAATGTTCTCTTAGAAAACTCAATTCCCTTTGCTTGGTTAGCATAGAATTAGAACATTTTCTCAACTAGAATATTACTTCCTATAAAACTTGCTAGGCATTTTTCTGCATTAATCATCAAAATTAATCACATAGTTTCAAAAAAAATTTCCTCCCAAATTTAAGATTTGCAGGCAGTCTTACCATTCAATTTGGAAGGTCACCTAAGCGTTTTCAGTGTGTGGGTTTATAGTGTATATTTTTAACATTTACATTTTATAGAAAGCTGCTCTCTTAACCTTTTTGGAGTCAGAAACCCATGCAAGGATCTAAAAGAAAGCTCTGAATGCTTTCCTGGAAAAATACACATAAAAACATCCTCCAAATTGTGCATTAATGGATTTTTATTGCATTGAAATGTATTTCCTTCCTGATCTAATATTAAAAACTATGTACAATAATTAATGGCTCATTCATTCTCCTAAATGTTCAAGCTTGGCAAATTGTTTTGACAATGGGCTTTCCTTTCCTCTCCACAAAAGGAAAAAAACTGCCCGAAGTTTGATCATGTGCTTCCAGAAGGCCTCTGCAAAGTCAGTGAGTTGGAGTGCGCTCCCATTTCTTGCTAAAATCTTGTGATTCCAATGGTGATTGAAAGCCCTGATTCTGATGAAAGTGATGAGGCGTGCAGCAGTAAACAAGACTTCTTTCAGGATTTTCGCAGCGTACTGGAAATCTACAACAAAATGTGGAGCCTCCTCAGAGACCAAAGGAGCCCCTCCCTGACTCCCAAGCCGTCCCCACTCAGTTACCCTGTTTTAGTTCTTTCAATAATTGCTATCGCTATGTGAAATCATCGCGTTCATTCATTTAAGGAATTTATTCCTTTCTTTAAAGTATTAAAGTCTTATTTATCATGATAACTGAGGGCGTTTTTTTTTTGGCCACAGCATTCAGTTTCGAGCCTGAGGGGGATTGCTTCACTTGATTCACTCTGATCATGGCCTCCGAGGTCAGGCAGCTTAAAATAGTTCTAGGGGAGGAGAAGGGAGAAGTAGCTATTCCACAGAAACTGAAAATCACTGCAAGTCAGAACTCCCCCTGGAGGAGCCTGGGTGGCTTGGTCAGGGTCCCTTGGTTAAGCCTTCTGACTCTTGGTTTCAGCTCAGGTCAAGGTCATGATCTTGTGGTTTGTGAGTTTGAGCCCTGCATGGGGCTCTGGGCTGACAGTGCAGAGCCTGTTTGGGATTCTCTCTCTGTCTCTGTCTCTCTCTCTGTCTCTCTCTCTCTGCCCCTCCAGTGTGCACTTTCTCTTTCTCTCTCTCAAAATAAATAAATTAAAAAAAAAAAAAAAAGAACTTCCCCTTGACCCCCACCCCCCAGAACAAACAAATGTTACTTGTTTATCCACAGACCGCTGCCAGTCAACCTCACCACCCGGATCCTTGTACTATATGCCTCTGTCTCCTCTGAACGCTTACGTCATGAGCTTGCTGAAAGTGAAAGCGTGTGCTCCCTGGCAGACCCGGGGTTCCCCTGCAGCTCTCTTCCGAGACAGCTGTTTTTTCCTCTGTCAGTCCTCATAGCTGGGAGCCTACGAGTGAGGTGACTATCCTCCTTGGATACCGCAGCTCTCTGTCCCTTTACTGGGTCAGCATCATCATACATGGAAGTGTGTCGTGTCTCATTCCAGGCCCCACTATCCCATCCACTGACTTCAGGGTCACCTTTCCTCTGTTGTCAGATGTTACCCTCTCCACCGCCCCTTCTGGAATCGTTCTTGGCGACCCTCAATATCCTCGTAATTCTGGGTGCCTCTGATATCTCAGTTAATAGACCTCCTCAACTGCGATCAACTTTTCTTCTCTTTACTGCCATTACCACTGCATCTACCACCATTAAATCTCAAGTTTAAGGGGCGGCTGGGTGGCTCAGTCGGTTGAGCGTCTGACTTCGGCTCAGGTCACCATCTCGTAGTTCACAAGTTCAAGCTCCATGTTGGGTTCTGTGCTGACAGCTCGGAGCCTTCTTTGAATGAGACACTGAGACCCTGAGACTCTGCCCTCAGTCTCTCTCTCTAAAATAAACATTAGAAAAAAATTTTTTTTAATCTCAAATTTAAGCATCCTGCCTGATACCTCTTACCCCATCTTACTTCCTCAAACACTCCTACATCATCAAGTCTTGGACACCATTGAGACCCCTAATCCACTAACCTTGTCTCATTTCCCTATCACCACCTTCCTGGACAGTCAATGTTTCCTCGTCCTTGATTCCCTCTTTATCCAGCTTAGATTCCATGATCTACCGCAATCACTGCTCCTCACATTTAATGGCAAATAAATTTTTTCTGTTCTCATCACTAAAGAGGATCAAAGACAATTTGCATTCAGACAGAACAGACAATAGTGTGCGTTTGTTTACAGTTGGGCCCCAGGGCTAAGTTAACTGTCTTGCTCTTTGTCACAGCTCAAAAATATCTGGATCTTCTGGATATCCCACGTTGATCTACTGTATCAATGACATCATGCTGATTGGAGTGTCTGAGCAAAAAAGGGCTAGCACATTGGAGACTTTGGAAAGAAACATGCACCCCAGAGGGCGGGATCTTGTCTTCCAGTAGATTTTCCCAGCAAAGGTATGGATCTGGCCATTAAGAAGGAAACATGGAGGACAGAGTTGGCACCCAAGAAGTTATCTATCGCCTCCTGCAGGTGCACGCTGATGGGAATGACAGCTGCTCAATGCACTGCCTAACAATACCAGAGCCTGTATTAGCAATCCCGTAGCTTCACTGCCCTCCCCTCACCCCCACTGCCACCCAAACCGTCACCCCAGGTAAATAAGGAGACCCCTTAATCTCACCAGTAGCCTACTCTTAGATTGTAGTGCAGGAGACTTATTTATTTGCATTGCAAGGCCCATTGCCCTGCAATCATGTAGAGGTAGGTACATCTCCCGTCTTGCCACCAAGCATCCTAAATCCCCTCATCCGAAAGGACAAGCCACAGGTCCAGGAGATTCTCTGCCCCTGAGAGAAAAGGGGATAGAGTGACTGCTGCAAGGGAGGGGAACTGTGCAGAAGCATATTGATGTTCACGCCCTCATGGCAGTCACGGATCACGGCAGCATGGAAAAACGATTGCTCTGTGTGAATAACTTCACCTCTGTGAGTTGTCTTTTTATTATTATTGTTCTTTTGACGCTCTTAGGCACCGTGAGGCAAATGAGGAATTTGCCTCAATGCAGAAGTTAAGGAAGGGAGAGCACCTAAAATCTCAGGAATCAAAATAAATTACATTTTAATATGGTATTTTAACCATCTAAGTTAATGCAAGAAGAATCCATGATGAACAAAATGTCAAACTTTTAAAGTATGGCTACTTACTAACAACTTGGTTTTGGGCAAATTAACATTACCAAACCTCAGTTTCTTCACTCTGAAAAATGGGAAAGGAACAGGGTCAGTGTCTTTGCCAGGAGTTTGTAAGGATAAAGTCAAGTAATGGGTCTGAAGTGTCTAACCCATAGAAGGCACCCAAAAAACAGTGGATGTCATTATTCACAAGAATGTATTGACCAGCTGTGCTAAAAGTGACAAAATGGTTTTTTTTCATTCCTTCCCTCTTCTTCTTCCTCCCTTTCTCCCTCCTCCCACCCTCCTCCTCTTCCTCCTCCCACTCTCTTCCTCTTCCTCCTCCTCTCTTCCCCTTCTTCCCCCTCCCTTCCTCCTCCTTCTCCCCCCTCCTCCTCTCCCTCCTCTTTCTCCTCCTTTCCTTCCTCCTCCTTCTCCACTATCTATGAGGAAGTTTAACACGGTCAGTTCTCTCAATGATGTTTGCCACCTAAACTTCATCTCACAAACAAATATGAATAAATACTGACACCCTGGAGCCAGGTCCTTGGTCGACCAGTCCCCGAAGTTTTAACACCAACTCCACTCTGCGGCAGGGGCTGAGGCCTCTGGCCTGTTCCTATGGCTTTTTCACTCTTTCTCCTTTGCCTCATTGCCTCCCCCTCCTTCCAGCTGCCAAAGGACCAGTCTCGGTTCTCATTCTACAGTTAGGACCGCTTGGCCGAGTGTTGGGAAGGACAGAATGGGCAGGGGCGGGGAGAAAGTCAGTTTTAGGGGGAGGGTAGAAATGCTCAGCCTGTAGATTTCTCCTGGAGCTGTCATCATGTCCTTTGCGTGTGGTTGTCATAATTTTCCTGTTACCTAAGATGAGGAGTAGTGACAAGACCACAGAGTGGATGGAGGGCAGAGGTTTTCCAACCACAAGCCACCAACCGCCAGTGGACCATGAAATCATGGATCACGGAACCATGAGTGAAGCATGATTGAAATCAGCGCTAAGATAATCCAGAATCTGCAATATCAGAATAGGCCACACGCAATAAGGATGGGAATTGCTTTGTACATCTTTCGCCTCTGTTCTGTCCACCTATGTGTGTACCGTGTCACAGGTAACATATTTCTTCCCATGAGTCACAGTAAAATGATTTGAATTTTTTTTAATGTTTTTATTTATTTTTGAGACAGAGAAAGAGCATGAGCAGGGGAGGGCAGAGAGAGAGGGAGACACAGAATCCGAAGCAGGCTCCAGGCTCCGCAGCACAGAGCCCGACGCGGGGCTCGAACCCATGAACTGCGAGATCATGACCTGAGCCGAGGTCGGACACTCAACCGACTGAGCCACCCAGGCGCCCCTGCAGTAAGATGATTTGAAAGCCACCAGTGTAGGGGTTGAGAGTGTGGGTGGTACGGTCCAACTCCTTGGGTTTAAATCTCGACCATGCCGCTTACTCACTATGAGACTGTAGCAATATACCTCTCTTCTCTGTGCCTCACTTTCCTCATATGTAAAATGAATTAATAATAGTATCCACTGCAATGGGTGGCAATGAAAATAAGTGATTTGATGCATATAATGCTTATAGAATAGTGCCAGGCACATGGCAAGTTCCACAGACATTAGCTATTATATTATTATTAGCCGCAGCACCTTCATATAATGTATGTAAAGTGCCTAAGACAGTGCTGCCTGAAATATAATAAAGGCTCAATAGTTGTTCCCCCTTGTGGAAGAGCTGTCGGGCGCTTACTATATATTCTACTATATTCTGTTGTCCTCTGCTTTCGGGCACACAAGAAGATGACATTTCCCCACCCCAGCGAAGATAGGCAGGACCCTGTGAATAGGTCTGGCCAAGAGGCCGTAGATGGGAGTGGAATAGTCACCCTATGAAAGTATACGATAGGATGGCTTTTCGTATATTCACAGTTATCCCAGATTTCACAGGACCTCGAATGCCAGGCTAAGGAGTTTAAGAGTTTAAGAATTGGAGAGTTAATAAGAAAATGTCTTTTGGTTGTAAAAGGCACTTAATTAACGATAGTCTGGCAAACAGTATTTGCGTTTCGTTTGGCTTCTTCCTAACTTTATCTGTATGTTACATGGCTTTCCCCCCCATGTTTATAATGAGGCCATATTTAGAATTTTGTCCTCTACTGTCACCTTCGTATTATTTCATGTACACTTTCCTCTACGTATTGTCATTTTCAGTGACTACATTATGTCTATGGCCACAGTTGGACACTTATAGTTTTACTTTATGTGGTTAGAACTGTGTTTAACACACACACACACACACACACACACACACACACACACCAGGCAAGGGAAGTGCCCAGGTGTAAAGCTCAAGGAGGAATGCACATCCAGGCCACACCTGAATGATATCTCACTTTCCTCGCCCTAGTCCCAGGCCCATACCCTGTGTGTGTGCACAGGCATGCTTCTTTTAAACGATTTCTTCAGGATGAGATTACTGGTTTCTCATGATGGGATTGCTGGTTCAGAACGCGAAGATTCTTATTGCTTCTGATATGAAGTACTAGCATGTCTCTCGGAAGGATTCCACTGAAGGGTTTGCAAAGCATAATTTTGATATGGGCACAATGGCATTTTACAAAGGCTACACAGGTAACGGGGGAAGTTAGGAGACAATCATGCTATGTTCCAATGATAGTAGTATTGTTGCTATAGAAGATCCCCACGCCCGACTTGTCACAGTTGCAGAACCAACACAGACTACTCAGGACTTGTAGCTATTCGTGCAGTCAGCCTCCATACTCAGTCACCATAGAAACAGCAACAAGCCTCTCAAATCGAGCCCATGTCCCTAACAGACGACCCCTCTGTGTTATACCAACCTGGTTATTTAAGGGCTATCAGTTTCCCAAGGGACTACCTTTTGGACGGCAACTCTCGGAAGTAATCTCTATGTCAACAGAAATCTTATGAATGAAGAGTGTTAGTCTACTGCTGTTTTACCACAAACCAAGTTCCCAGCTTCAGGGTCTAATTAAAATGCCATCATTTGGGAGCAAATAGCAGCAAGCAGGATTTGCCAACTAACAAGTTGGTTTTTTTTGTTTTTTTTGTGTGTGTGTGTGTTTTTTTTTTTTTTTTATAAAAGTCAAATGGAAAAGTATCTGGGCTAGTCTCTTGTGTATAAATTTTTCCTAGGGGGCACTTTTCAGAAGTCACTAAGCGGAAAATCACCAGAATGGGGTTTAGTGAGGCCTGGTTCCTGAGTCATTGCCTGGCAGATGTAGTTCTCAATCTTGCATAATTAGGAAAGATTGGAGGGTGATGGAGCAGAAAGAGCAGGTTTGGGGTAGGATAGAGAATGGTGGAGAGAGGTTGTTGAAAAGAAACCAATCATCCAGCAACTTTCCTTTTGTTGTCTTGGAAAATGATGTCTTCTTACTTGCCAATTAAGGCTAATCAACTTATTATTTAGCAGCTCCTAATTTGAAACACTTGAAGCTACCATATTAAAATTAACTTTTGTGAGTTTCTGTCTACTCACTCTTCTTCTAGAGAGTTCTGCCAAATTACCCTATTGAAACTTGCTGTTTTGATAAGAGTCTTATTTTGTGATGACCGAATGTCTTCCATGTATCCTGGATCAAGCTCATCAGGGATTCCTAACCTCAAGAGATGCTGGGTTTGGTTGGAAGGCTTGTTCAACCTCACTCAGTGGTACAGACAAAACACGCACCTAAGGTTGGCTGTCAAGATAGCCCTAGGCAGCTACAAACAGGCTGTGTAAGCTCAAATCTCCCGAAGGTGTTCTGCCACAAGATTGCAAGCCATTTCTCAGATACGCACCTTTCTAAAAGCAAAGAGAGCTAAACTATACGTGTAGCCAGTACGATTCGTACAGACTAAGGATAGGACATTTGTCCAATTCTCAAAGAGCATGATTAGGCTTGGACAATAGACAACTGTATCCTTCTGGGCTCTTAAAAAAAAAAAAAAATGAAACCCGACCCCCTTCCCAGCCTACTTTATTTATATTTTCGCTTAAGCATTCCTGTTTCCACGTGCCCCCAGAGTTTGGTGAGATCTCTACCGCTGCGTGGGGCGTGGGCGAGCGAACGGAGCGGAAGGAATCCGGTCACTCTAGGACCTAGCGGAAGAAGCTGCCTCGAGTAGCAACTGTGCTGACTGCGGCGCCTCCAACCTCGGCGCAGGCCGGCCAATCAGAAGCCGCCTTTGCGGAGCGGCGCGCCAATCGTACCCGCCCTTTCTGCAGACGCTACCGGCTATTTAAAGGTCTGCGCCAAGGCCCGCGTGGCGTGGTCGTTTGTTGGGGGGTTTGCGGAGCGCAGCGGTCATGGCCAGCCACCTCGTGCTCTACAATGGCGCCAAGATGCCCATCGTGGGGCTGGGCACCTGGAAGGTAGGTGCCCTGGGGGGGCGCGGCCTGGGGCGGCCAGGACCTGCAGTGACCCTGAGCGGCCACTGCCGCGGACGCCCGGTCTCCGAGGAGCCGTACTTCGGCTTGCGCGGCCCGGGCGGGACGGGGCGGGCCCCGCGGGGACAAGGGTACGGGGCGCTGGCATGCGGTCCCGGGGGCGGGGGGGGGGGGGGGGGGGGCGCGCTCCTGTGGACGCTTAGTGGGTGGGATTTCCCAGGCCGCACTTGGAATCCTCACCTAGCTGGAAAATCACCGAGGGGGTATTCTGTTGCCCTGACGCTCTGCTCGGGCGGTGGGAGTCGGGGGGAGCCAGGGATATGCGGCCGAGCTCGGCGTTCCCGTCGGCACCGCACCTGTGCATCTGCGCCTTTGTCTCTCTACTAGTTTGTCCTTAATTGTTTCCATTTTCGCTCTCCCAGGAATAAGCACTCAAAGTAAGCTCGGAGACTGCAGGTAATTAAATTAGCTGCTACGAGTTTGCCCAGGATCCGTCTATCTCCGTGTCCCCAAACACATGACGCTGATCCCCTGTAGCCGGGCTTGCTTCTTCTCGGGGGGGGGGGGGGGGTGTGGTATGCGAGGTGGACCTTCGAAGAGAATCTGGGCAAGGGTGGTTACCGCCCAGAGAAAAAACTGTTAGCTGGCGTCAGTATTAAAATTGTCTCTGGAAACCTTCCCACCGCTGAAATCTTTCCACAACGTCCCTAAGAAATGGCTAGGAATAAAAAGGCTAGCCCGATTATCTGAAAATTAGGGGGCACAGAAGATTAGTATTATGGGCGCTGGAACAAAACCCAGTGTTTTTAAGCCGCTTGTAAGTTAGCCTTGGGGTATTGTATATCACATTTACAGCTGTGACCCAGGTTTTCCCAGGAACTTTGAATATGGGCCTGGGCACTGCGTGTTTACACACTGACAAGAACACGGGGGGGAGAAAGGATTGAGTGCACCCTGAAATGGTTGGATATAGAACAGAGGGTGGTGTTTACCTCTCCCCTACGGCCTGCAGCTGCAAATTAGCAAATTATAAGGTAAATCAGAAAAGGGGCATAGAGTTGCTTCACACAGAAAGTGTTTCTTGGCGAAAGTAATCAGTGTATATGTAATTTGTGTTTCCTTCAAGAAGTCCAGTGGTGGCTCTTAGGGTGGAATTAAATCAGGACCATGACACCAGGTTCATTTTCATCTGTGGAAGGTTATTCTCTTGGAACGGATGTGAAAAGACACTTTCTCGGCAACAGTGAATTACAGCGTGTATAATGTTGCAAGCAGCGTGCACACGTATATGCATACATATACGTAGGACTTGAGCAAAAGATTTAGGACACGATGCTTTACGTTACAGGTGGGATGAATCCCAAGATTTTTATTCTATTTTGTGTTTTCAGAGGTTCTGTTCCCAACCTTGACCTGTCGTTTGAAAATTACTGCTCTGGGGTAAATAGGGACTAAAAGAGGTTAACAGAGGGTTTTAAATCATGGCACCTGAGCACTTAGTGCCCTGAAAGGCTGTGTGTTTCTTTAAAAATAACATTATGAAATCTACACTTAGGTCATTCGTCCTGGCAAACTAAGTTCTTGGAGGGCGAGGGTAGCATTTGCCTTGTTCACAAGTATTTCTAGCACTTCTCACAATGCCTGGTAAATCATAGGTATCCAAAAGATACG
The DNA here is from genome assembly GCF_023721935.1 of Panthera uncia. Classification (NCBI taxonomy): domain Eukaryota; kingdom Metazoa; phylum Chordata; class Mammalia; order Carnivora; family Felidae; genus Panthera; species Panthera uncia. The sequence continues at coordinate 144,635,952 of NC_064816.1, read as the reverse complement.
TAAGTATATGTTGAATTAATACAAAGAAGTAGGAAAACTTTGGATGGTGGGGGAGGTAAGGAGACGAGGTCTGTACAGAATTGTGTTGAGCTGTAATGGAGGAAGTAACTGAAATAGCATTAGGTATGGGTTTAGAATGCATTTTTATTCTTTTTTTTTTAAGTATAAAAGTTATATAGGTAGTGGGTTATTCCCTTTTCCCCCATATGTATGTACATATTTCTTCACAGATGCTGGACGAAAGGTAGGGTGACCTAAATATCGTTTGCTTATCTTTGTAGGAACTGGCGGGGGGGGGGGGGTCACTCTTCAACTGGGCACAGCTCCTTGTCCTGGATCTTTCCTATGATAGCTGTGCCTCATCCAGACCCTTTGCAGGGCTCTGGTCGTCTCCAATGTGCTTTTGCATCAAAGGTTGTCGGATGCTCCCTTCTGTCTTTGGAGGTGAGGCTTTCAGACAGAGGGGAGAGCATCTCTGCCTCAGACCCTTCGTGGCTCGGCGAGCATTTCTCTCCGGCAAGCTTGCCTTCCCATAGGGTAGTAAGTAAACCCACCCACGTTGTATTGCCAGGAGTTCGTTCAAACACAGATTACTTCTGATGCTGTCCTTCGGTGTCCTGTTGCTGGTAAATGTTTTGACTTAACTGAAAAATTGTTGGTAGTTTGGTCATTATAATGCACCACCTACTCCAAAGCTAGGAGGGGAGGTAAAACTGTGTTTCTCAACCTCTTTTCCATTATCACCACCCTGGCCCTACCCAGGAACCTTTGAGACATTTTCTTGTAATTGCCCCCCATGTAAAATTTTAACATCACAGATAGACTATACATCTGTTCGTGTCCTGTGGCCCTTCAGAGGGCAGCAAACCATCGTGTAAGCTAAGATGGGGTTTTTTTGCCCCTAGTGAACCAGTTTTTGCCACTTCGGGGATGATATCACCCCCTTTAAGAACACATGAGGTAGGGGCGCCTGGGTGGCTCAGTCGGTTGAGCGACCGCCTTCGGCTCAGGTCATTTTCTCCAGCGGTTTGTGAGTTCGAGCCCCGCGTCGGGCTCTGTGCCGACAGCTCAGAGCCTGGAGCCTGCTTCAGATTCTGAGTCTCCCTGTCTCTCTGCCCCTCCCCCACTCATGCTCTGTCTCTCCCTGTCTCAGAAATAAACATTAAAAAAAAAAAATTAAAAAAAAAAACAACACATGAGGTAGAAGAAAATGGCCGAGAAGGACTTCCTGTCACGTTCCCAACGTGGGGCAAGCGTGTACCGGCCCCAGGATCCCGGGGTTGGGAGAGAGGGTAGCCGGCTGGCATTGCAGCTAAAACAGTAGCTTGGTTTTACTGTTCACCTACCTCATCTCCCTGTAGGCCTCAACCTGACTCGCTTCATGATCAGAGATCCTTAAATAAGTCTTCCCCAAGCAAGGCCAGTCCTGGTCTGTCCCCATCTCAGTCCAGTGGAGGTATCAGTGTCTTTGAATTCAGAGATTTAGTGGGAGGAAGTTAATTTCGGTTTTATTGGTTTGTGTTTGTTGCCCAGACCGATTATGAGCTTTGACGCAGAATGGCAGCCAGATTGACTGTTTTCGTGTGATAAGGCGACTGAAAAGTATGGTCAACTCTATCATTTGAAAGTGCAGTTTACATCGTGACACTGTAAAACGAACGTGGACGTACTGAGCATGAGCCTGCACCAGGCATCGAAAAGCACATTTTCTGACCGTGGGTTGGACGTGAAGTGTAGCACGTTGTAGTTAATTCTGTGGATTCTCCCCCGTGCTCGGTCTGTGGGAGTCTGACTCGCGTGGCAGGTTTTAAACCCTGTGTGTCCAAAACTTGAAGGTCGCCAGTCTCCCACCTGTGCAGCGTGGGAGCGTTTTGTGTCCTCAGAGCCTGAGTAGGCCCAGCTTGCTCAGGTTGACCCGAAGTTGATGGAGACCGTATTGTCAATTGGTTAAACCCTTTTAGCCACCAAAATCCCCGTGTTCGGTGTCAGAATACCTAACTTTTGTTATCACGACGCTGAACTGGATCCCAGAAATTTTATTTGTGAATAGGAATTAGGAAAAATCAAGGCTGGGCCTGTTGCCCAATCCCCATTTCTTCGTATGCTGCTTCTGGTAGAGAAAGGGGTTGGTAATCTACAACCCACAAACCTGTTTTTGTAAATAAAGTTTTATTAGAACGCCTCTCATTCCTCTCTGTATTATTTATGGCTGCTTATGTGCTAGAGCAGCAGAGTAAGAGCAGTTGCAACAGACTGTTTGGCCCACAGAGCCTAAAATATTTTCTGTCTGACGTCTTACAGAAAAAGTTGGCCAACTCCTGTCCCAGAAAATTCTAAGTGAATTAATTGGAACCTGAAATATGTTTTTTTAAGTTTATTTATTTTGAGAGAGTGTGTACGTGCACACACAGGTTGGGTGGCGGGGGCAGAGAGATAGGGACCTGAGCCGAAATTTAGAGTCAGATGCTTACCCAACTGAGCCACCCAGGCGCCCCCAGAATTTGGAAGACATTTTGAAAAGTCACAAATGCCTGTGTAACTTGCATCTGGTTGAAATGACTTACACTTACACGATGAACCCTTACACTTCCAATAGAACACTGTATTGTAAGACCACTAGTATTTAAACAAAACTAATAAAAAATGGTAAGTTTCTCTTAGATGCAGATTGAATTTCTCTAAGGAAAAGCTGGTTTAATCGGAAGAAGTTAAACAGTGCTTTTGGGGGACAGCTTTTCTGTGATAGGGTATTTTTCCCGGCTTTTGCGGTTGATGGCCCTGTTTCTTTATTAAATCTAAGTTCACATCGAAAGTTACGGTTTCCTCTTCCTTATTCCAGGATTATCATTGGCACGCTGTTCTCCTGCATCTCACCCAGGTCCCCGCCCCCCCCCTCCCGCGACAAAGTAGTTTCCTTTGTTCCAGACCTGCTCCCTTTCATTGCAAAAGTAATACCTGCTAATTAGAGGAAATTTTTTAAAAGTACATCAGAAAATGAACAGTCTTCTCTTCCCAGAAATCCCCACGGTTCATACTGTAAGGGATTCAGTCTCTGAGATGCCTTCTGTTTTTACTATCCACATTCTTTTATAACTTTTCTGGTTGGAGCCTTGAGGGAATAAAGGGAGAGTTACTGTCTTAAAGTTACCAGCAAGAGCTACAAGCAAAGGGAAGATGACTGGGTTTGACAAGTGTGTGTGTGTGTAAAGGTGGGGGACTGATAGTGATGGTCTGAGCTGGTGTTAGCCCGCTGCAGGTGTTACAAAGGGAGGACATGGGGGGGCCTGTCTTGTGGAGATGATGGGGACCCCAGGAGTAGAGAATTCTCACTGCCATCAGTTGGTGCCCACAGCCCAGACCATTGTCAGGTTGCTGCCTGAGCTAGCGCTCTGGAGCTGGAAGGTCCGAGAGGATGGGGCGTGGACAGATTTGCCCAAGTCACAGGGCAGAATAGGGGCAGAATTGGGTTAAAACATAATTTAGTCTAGGATTTGTACAACTTGGTCATATGTCACTGGAGTGTTTCCTGTACTGGTTGTCTGCAGATTTGCTGTTCGGTGTATAGAAATATACTTTATGACTTATTTTCTTTTCCAAGTTTTTAGTTGGGGCCACTCCCTTCTGTTTGCATTTTTAAATGTGGACATGACATGGAGAGATGGCGTCATCGTGTCTTAGCATTCCCAAGTTTGTTGTGTGATTTTTCACTAGATCTTAAGTTGGCTGATTCATTAGTGATAAGAGAAGTTCATTTAATCTCTTTCTGGGAAGGGTTATACTGAGATGGTTAATATTGAATGTGGTTTGTGGACTCTGGTGCATTTTCACTGCAGAGGATGACTTTTCCCAGCCCAGGAGACTTGTACTGTCACCGACCAGAGTCTCTGTGCCTCTTCGGGTCCACACCGGAGCACAGAGCTGCTGGCAGAGCATGGCTCTAAGGTCCTTCTTCCAGGCTTTGAGTCCTGATGTCCCCTTACTGACTGACTGCAGGATCATGGGCCAGTGGCGTGGCCTCTCCGTGCCTCACTTCCCTTATCTGTAGAGATAACAATGTGTGCCAGGGTTGTGATAAAGATTCAGCGTATTCACGTACTTAAAACTGATGAAAAGTGGTTCATAGCAGATGGGAGGTGTCCTTTTCAGTTTGAGCCAGTTTGGCTAGATGCCCCGCTGGTCAGGTTCCCTTCAGTGACGTGATCTGTCCTGGCTCAGCCTGGTGGTAACCAGGATGCCTGTTCCAGGGTCAGCCCGGAGGACAGCCATCAGTGCCCCCACGGCAGAGCACGTGGCCCCACACAGCCTTCCCCATCGCTGCGAAGCTGTCCCCCAAAAGGGGAGGCTGGCCCACAGCTGCTCAGGAGGCTTGCAACAAATTGCCACACTCCTACAAATTTATCTTACAAAAGGCCGAACAGTTCTTCCCTCTGTTTTTGCTTACCCTTTGAAAGCAGTGTGGCCGTCTTCCCAGCACACGTGTCCCTAGCCAGTCAGCCCCCTTCCAGGGAAGGGCCAGGGAGTGGCAGCCTCTTTATGATCTGTTGGTCATTTCTGTCTTCAGCTTCTCTATGAAACCATAAGGTGAACTTTTTCTCAGTACTTTTGTACCAGTCGTTCAGCACCCTTGATTATCCTAGTCTGCATTCTTTTGGTTGCAAGGAATTGAATAACCAGCTTCATCCGAAACAGGGAAAAAAAGTGTGTCTGAGGTGGGGATTCATGGACCTACAGGGTGCCCTCGGGTGCACCAAATTCGAGGCTGTGCATGATGTCCCTAGGAGCAGTCTCTCTCTCCTGCCTGCTCTCTTCAAGCAGCTCCCGGCTCCCAGGCTCCCAGCGCGGTGACCCCAGCAGAACGACAGCTCGTCTCGGTAGTTCCAGAGACCGAGTCTCGCAGGCCTGGCTTGGGTCGTGCCTGGTCACGGCACCAGCTGTCATGGCGGATGCAGCGTGTGGCCTGTTCGGGGCTGGGCTTCTCTCTGCCCCGTGCCTTGAATCTCGAATGGTGGGGAAGGCTGCACTTGCAGCCTCTTTGGTCCTCCAGGGAAAGAGGATATTGTCAGACCATCTGAAGATGCCTCCTGTCTTACACCTGAGTTTGGCAGCCCCCCCCCCCCCCCGGCCCCCTCCTTGGGGGTGAGCAAGCCGAGTGTGCCAACAGGCTCTGGCCATACATTTGTTCCCACTGGCCCATAGTCTGACCCCCCTCCCCGCCCCCCCTCCTGTTCACAGCAGCTGCTGTCAAAACAGCAAATGTCTGCAGCTGCCTGTGGCCCTGGGGAGTTTTCCTTTTCATTCTCTTCTCCCCCAGCTCTCTGGAGGAATGCACTGCATTCGTTCAACAGTCTGTTGCACATGTGTTTATTTTTCACCTCTCTGGTCTGAGTAGGATCAGTGAGGGGATGGAAAAAGTGTCTGCGCAGTCAGTCTGGGTGCTGGTGGAGCTCGAAGGCTCCAGAGGCCCCTCTTCCTCCTCGACAGCCAGCCCGTTTCCCGTCCTGGTGACGGAGACGGTCAGATGGCTCTGGCACGGACAGCCGTTCGGTGTCTTTGCAGCCCCGCCCACAAATTATGTGTGACCTCCACAGACCCCGTTTCCCCTCTCCTTCCCCCTTCTTTCGGTCAGCTGGTATCTCGGAGGGACGGTCCCCCACCTCTGCCTCTTACAGCAGACTCTTACGCGGTGACAGATGCAGCCCCCACCTTGGAATCTGCATCAGTGACATTCTGGACTTTATGATAATCTCCCAGAACTGCTTAAAAGCAAGTGATTGTGAGAATGTCGCACCCAAAAGGAGAAAGGAAAGCATCGGCGTTTAGTGCCAGCCAGCTCGGGAACCAAAAGGGAATTGGGTAAATAATGACAGCAGTTATTAAAATCTTCTGAGCTGTTCAGAGGAAATGGTGTCCCTTATCGTCTTGGGAACCTGTTAGATTCACCTGGGGGGATTTCATACAGTGGTTTGTCAGTCAACAGACGGAAAGACGCGAGCGAGACCACTTTGGCACATCATTTTAACGTGGTCTGTGCTGCCGTTAAGTGGTTGTCAGAGTAGCCGAAAGTGAAGCCGTGTGGCATTTCACCTTGGTTCCCCATCCCCTCTCCGCGAGCAGACGGCTTGGGAAGCTGCTTGGGGCAAAGGCCACCTTCCAGTGCCCATCCTTAAAGGGCAGGAGCTTCCTCAGTGAGCAGGAGGTCCATACGGCCCTTCTTCCTGTTTTGCTTCCTTCTTCGTGTTTTGCTTTGGTTTTTTATTTTGACTCCATGCCTTCCTTTCCTTTTCCCTTCAGTCCCCTCCGGGCAAAGTGACAGAGGCTGTGAAGATTGCGATTGACCTTGGGTACCGCCACATCGACTGCGCTCATGTGTACCAGAACGAGAATGAGGTGGGGTTGGCCATCCAGGAGAAACTCAAGGAGCAGGTGGTGAAGCGCGAGGACCTCTTCATCGTCAGCAAGGTACTGCTCTGCAGGGGAGCCTCGGGGGGGTGGGGGGGTGACGGCGGGGAGGGATATTGGTCCAATGGCAGTGTCAGCTTGGGAGCCAAGGCCACACTCCAGGGCCAGTTAATATGCTATAGTTATTACTCAAGAGGCCGCTCTTCTGGGGCAGTGTGTTGACTGCAGGCCACAAGGGCTCCAAAGCTCACCTATCCATGGTCCATTGGAGGGTCGTTCAGCGTAGACCCATTGGGTGGAGCCCCTTGTTGATGAGGCTTAGGTTGTGGGTTGGTGCTCCCTTCCCAGAGAGTTACCCTTGAGGACAGAACTTGGTTTCCATCTGGAGACCGGATCTCCACTGCTGGCCACTGTCTTTGACCCAGAGGCTATTGGTGCCCAAAGGGACACAGGCTGGGCCGGTGAGACTGACTCCACAGAGACCGGCCTGTTAGGAAGATGGCCCCGAGAGCTCCCGTTTGGGGCCCGGGCCTTACGAACTGTCTGTTCTATACTCTGCCTTCGGTTGGGTCCCTCTGAGAGGTTTCCCTGACCCGCTTCCCCTCCCTTCCTTTGGGAAGTTAGGACCCACGGTGGGCGGTGGAAACCCCCTCACCACCTGTTGGAGCATCACAGTGAAAGGGGTGGGGTGGGCTCCTGGCCGGGAAGCAGCCCCTGTGCGCGGCCTAAGACGTGCTCTCTCCCTGGCTTCAGCTGTGGTGCACGTACCATGAGAAGAGCATGGTCAAGGGGGCCTGCCAGAAGACGCTCAGCGACCTCAAGCTGGACTACCTGGACCTCTACCTTATCCACTGGCCGACGGGCTTCAAGGTAGGTGGCTCAGGGCTCCGGCCGGGCCCCTGTCGCTCACGGGCCCCTGTAGCCCGTGATGCGTTAAGGCGCAGGTGGGGACCCGCTCTGTGTGTCGCCGGCCCTGGCTCTGCACCTCGAGCAGCGGCCAGTGCTGCCACCTGGGAGCTTGTTAGAGATCAGCCTCGGGCCCCCCAGGCCTGCTGCGCGGGAACCACAGGCAGCTCGTTTGCACGTTACAAAATTTGAGGAGCCCTGTGCTTTGCCACTTGCTGGCCGTACGGTCTAAAGCAGTGACCTCCAACATGGCTCCAGTGGTGTTCTGCACGTGGCCCAAAGACCTCATTGGCTGCCCCCTCTGCCTGTGTGTGTGTGTGTGTCTGTCTGTCTAGTCCTGCGCGCTGCACACAGGCCCCGTGCTGTGGAAGCCTGATAGATACTTCTTGGCAGCCCGAGTCTCCGCGCAAAATAAACTCGAGTTATTACACCCTCTGCCTTCACTGTAGTCACAGGGTCGGGTTTCCGCTTTGTCAGCCAGACTGAAGGTGTGTGGTGGGTTTGACCCTGTGGCCCTGTTTTAATTGCGTCGTGTGTACCGGGCCTGACTTCCCGCCCTTTGTTTTTCATGATCCGCAGCTGAGACTCAGCAGGGTGACACGGGCCCCATGCCCCGGCCCCGAGTCCTTCCCCCGTCCCCAGCCCGGCCCGGGGCAGGGCTCCCCTCACTGACCAGGAACCGTTTCCATCTAACAGCTGCCACCCATTTGAAAGAAAAAGTGTCGGGGGGCCTCGGGAGTTGTCTGCCTGTCTCTTTTTCACACTGGCCCGTGGATTTGCCCTCAATCGTCTTCTAAAAACAGCTATGATAGTTAAGAGTGAGTTTTTTTTAGAACTTTGCTTCCAAAGATGCAGGACTGTGAAGAGCTGTCACTGATTGATTGTTATCGTATCAACAGCCCGGGAAGGAGTATTTCCCACTGGATGGGGAAGGCAACGTGATCCCCAGTGACACCAATTTTGTGGACACATGGGAGGTGAGGCGGCGCCTGATTTGGCTTTCTTCCTCCTGGCTGGTTTCCCCTTCTCCTTGTGAGTGGTCTGCTCTGCCTTGTCTTCCACTGCATTTTGTCACCCTGTCACCGTTGTTACTCTTCCAGTCTCATTGCAGCCAGCCTGGTTTTGTCTTGGCATCTCTTGGCTTCTCAGAGGTCTGACTCACTGGCACCTGTTAGTAAGGGCAGGACCTGTTAACCTGACGGGTGCCAAGGGTGCTTTTCTCGTCCTCGTCCTCTTGGGCACGTGTCAGCAGCAAGCAGAGACCCTGTTTTGTCGTTAGGCCATGGAAGAGCTGGTGGATGCCGGGCTGGTAAAAGCTATTGGAGTCTCCAACTTCAACCATCTCCAAGTCGAGAAGATCTTAAACAAGCCCGGCTTGAAATACAAGCCGGCCGTTAACCAGGTAAACCTCCAGCAGGGAAGGCTGCGCATGGGAGACTGTTGGGTTACTATCCGAACCCGTGTCACCCAGGCAGCAGCCAGGAGGTGGGTCCTGATTTGCAATCGAGAATGACGATGAAGTATCTGGGAGCCGAACTTGCAGGAGAGACGGAGTTTGAGCCCAGCTTGTGATGACTCAGGGTCTCCCAGATTGTCAGTGTGCAGACACTGAGATCCTTAGACGCGTCACAATTGACAAGTGGCCAAAGCCAGAACGAACCCTTAGGGCCCATGAGCACGGTACATCAGTAACAAGATTATTGTTCTTTGGGTTGAGGACACTAGCTGGGAGATGTAAACAGTTGTCACAACTTATCTGGGAGATAAGACATCAGTCATACATAATTTTCTGTCTGGGGAGGAGGGGCATACTTACTGTCTGTCCCTGCACCTGTGCCGACGCGTCACCATCAGCCCCCTGTTTGCATTTGCAGATCGAATGCCACCCGTACCTCACTCAGGAGAAGCTAATCCAGTACTGCCAGTCCAAAGGCATTGTGGTGACTGCCTACAGTCCCCTTGGCTCTCCCGACAGGCCCTGGTGAGGTTTCCACCAGATCGTGTTCTCTTGTCCTCTGGTGAAGGTTAGAAGTGGCGAAAAAGAAAAAGTCAGCATCAGGGAACATGCTTCTGGCATTGATTTGCAGACCTGCCCAGGAGCATCTTGTTGGGGTTCCAGTAGCTTCTAGTAGCAAGGTGGCTGCTCTTTTTCCGGAGGGTTGGGAGTTTGTACCCGACATTCAAATCAGGAGGAGACTGACGGACTGCCTTCTAAGGTCGATGGGAGATAGGGTTGCCGACTACCTTAAGCAGCGGCGATGATGGTTGCTCACACGGGCCATCTTGTCTCCAGGGCCAAGCCCGAGGACCCTTCCCTGTTGGAGGATCCTAGGATCAAAGCGATCGCAGCCAAGCACAATAAAACCACAGCCCAGGTACTGTCATCTCCAGGCTCCTGTGGCCGTTCCCAGAACCCCCCGCATGTGTAGTGGTCCCCTTTAATCGGGCAGGGGGGGAGGCGACCAAGCCCAGCCGAGCCCTCCCTGGAAGTGCAGCTTGGGGTCCTGGAGTGGGTGGTGGAAAGGGCACCGACCGGAAGTTAGAAGACAGCTGTGTGATGGGGACAGTGACCTCTCCAGGCCACCCCGAGGGTCAGCATTTGCTGATGTAGGTGGGAAGCTCGTCTCTGTGCTCAGGGAAGAGCACTTGTGACCAGCTGCCCGGGAGATGTTCTCTTTCTCCCGTGTGGCGCCACGGCTTCCTCCTTGTGACCAGTACACGGGAGACACGGAAGCGTGTGGCGTGGCTGGGGGTGACCCTGACCCCTCTGGGCCTCTGTTTTCTCACGTGTGGAGTTCTAGGATTCCCTCGTGGAGAATGGATGTGCAAGACTAAGTGACATAACCGTGTGGGTGATCGGTGTACATACTTGCTCGGCGCATCTGTCCCCAGGTTCTGATCCGGTTCCCCATACAGAGGAATCTGGTTGTGATCCCCAAGTCTGTGACACCCGAACGCATTGCTGAGAACTTCCAGGTAAGATCCTGGCTGGTCGGCCAGGTTTTGTTCAGCGGAGAAGGGGACAGGGTCTCTCTTCCCGTGCCTCGATTGTCACGTGTGAGACCCCCACCCACCCTCCTGTCACCTCTCAGTCAGGAAGCCAGCCTCAGCTGCAGTGAGCAGACCGTGCACTCGGGACTGTGGCTTCCCTTGGGTGGAGGCGCCATGCCGGGGTGGGCCTCGTGCCTCGGTGATGCCCTCTGTACATGCACCCACCTTTGCTGAGGCTCCTCGGTGACTCCGCATTTGTCCTGAGAAATGTGGCCCTTGAGCGACACCGCCTGGGCTTGAATTGGGGCTCCGGTACCTTGCCTCCGTTTCCTCGTCTGTAAAATGATACCTCTTTTGAGAATTGTCACGAAGATTAAATAAGATGCATCAGAGGGCTTCTCGTGGTGCGTGGTACCTGAGTAAGCGCTCCGGGAACGCTGGTGAGTCTGTGGACTGCGGACACCCTGTAGACCGTGAGCCCACCCACCACCCGTGCCAGGACCCCTTCCGGCAACAGGCAGAGCACAGGGCTCAGGGCACAGGGAGGCGTTCGTGTGGGCCCCCAGAGCCCCTGCCAGGGCAGGTTAGATTGCCGCTTGCACCCAGGGGCAGGGGTCCCTGCGGGGGGGGGGGGGGGGGGGAAAGAGCTGCTCCAGGGGGGACCTGATGCCCGTGAGCCTCTGCTCTCCCTGAGCAAAGCCGCCTCGCCAGGACCGCTCTGACCCCTCCGGTTCCCAGCAGCCGTTACCACAGCAGGCAGCTCATTTTGTGTGCTGTGCGGCCGTGGGTTGTGAGGGCATGCGTCACCCTCCGGTCCCCTGGGAGACCCAGAGAGGCCTCAGGGGTGGGGGTGGGGGGCCCTTACTGCGCGGTAGGGGAGACAGTCGTCTCGTTAGGGCCACACGTTTTACCTGTTCGAGCTCAAGTGGTACAACCGTGACAGCTGTGAGAAACCTATCCTGCCAGAGATGGGTCCTTGGTTTCCTGTTTCATTTGTTTTAAAGGTGGTAGGAGAAACGTTTTTAAATGATTAATCTTGTAGTGCTAACACAGTTATTTTATTCTTGCCTTTTGCTCTGTAGCCTTTGCACATTTGCCCACAGTTGTGATCGCAGAGTGTGCGGCAGGCTTCTTTCCTGCACGTTCTGCAGTCATCTGACCCAGGGGCCTCCCTCGTGTCCCCGTGTGCAGCCGTCCCCTTCACCCCCCACCCCCACCACCCCAGTTTCTTCTGGTGCTGCCTCGGGCCTGCCTGCTGGCACCGTGAGGGCCGAGGTCTTCCCAGGCAGGCTGTGCTCTTCAGGCGAGTGGTTCCCCTCCTGACGACCTTTCTTGTCCTCTTTGGACATTACTTGGCGGCTTCGGCCCATCTCAGAAGCCGCCATCTTCGACCACATCCTTCGGCTCCCCGGCTGGAATTCATTCCTAGTTCCTCGATCCCCCGAGTGCTGTGTGTAGCATCTCACGCAGTGTGCGATTGATGATTCCTTGTGTTGGAGCTGTGGGATTGCCTCTTCCCTTCGATTCACTGGAAGCTGAGGCGGAGATACTTGGGACCCTTCATTTCCTTCCCCACTGGTGCTTGTCACAGAAGTGCTCAGCAGTGCCTTTGACACTAACATTAACTAAATGGACTGAAAAGTACCCTTTTGCTTAGAGGTTCCTGTTTTCCCGGTTGTGTGTGGCATCCAGACAGACCACGTGCGTTCTCCGTAGTCCTACGGTCAAGTCTCTCCGAGATCTGTCTTCCTGTCTGCCCTTCCCCACTCAGGGCAGCATCCCGCCAGCGGCCCCGCACAGAGCTGTTCAGATACTTGGGTACTCTGTGTTTGACCTTCATTTGCAGAACTTACTGGACTTTTTTTTTTTTTTTTTTTTTATTCTTATTTCTTTTTAGGTCTTTGACTTTGAACTGAGCAGCGTGGATATGACCACCTTACTCAGCTACAACCGGAACTGGAGAGTCTGTGCCTTAGTGAGGTGAGTGGGTCCTGGGAGGGGATCTGATGCTACAGAACGAGAGAAGCTCCTGCAGGCCGTGCTGCCCAGGGCCTGTTAGCACAACGGTTCCGACCTGTGTACGTTGCCTTGCCTTCTCATCCACGTGCAGCAGCAAGCATTTCGTCCCGTGGGAGCCGCAGTGCACATAGCCACGGGGAAAATGCCCGGAGATCTGTTCTAGATATGTTCTCCCCTCCGCCGCAGGCAGCCACCACATATTTTAGCGTTAATTTTCAACTCTCAGTGGCTCATCTGAAGCCAGGTGATCCCATGTGGCTCCTGTCCACCCCCCTTCCTGGCAGACTTTGCGTGTGACCCTGTCTTACAGCGACTTAATAAAAGGGGTTCCGTAGGAAGACCGTGGTGCTTGGGGCCCTGACACCGATGAGCCATGTGACTGAGAAAACCACTCGACGCCCTGACTGGCAGGCACCCAGGGCCCCTCCGGCTCCGCATTTGCTGGGTCCTTGTATTTCTGGCAGTTAGTAGTTTGGAAGCTGAGGGAGGTGACTTTCCCTACAGTACAATGACTAAGTAAAGTTTGAAATTCATTCTCTGCTTTCCAGAAAAAAAGCTTCCGTTTTACAGCGGGGACTCAGAGCTTCCTCTCTCATGGTTTTTCCTGCCTCTGTTTCCCCTCCATCTCCTCATGGTTACGTTCTCTTCTGAGCGAGATCTGGACTCTCCCTGGGGTGGGGTGGGGTGCCGGCCTTCTCTCTGCAGCCTCTGCTGCCTCTGTAGTTCGGTTTACACCGCGGGTGTGGCAGCCGCCCCCCGCCTCCGGCAGGTGTCCACCGGGTCTGGGGTCTGCGTCTGGGCCGAGATCTCCGCTCTGCTTCAGGCAGGATGGTGCTTGGTGAGCGTGTGGCTGTCACACCCGTGGCCTTGCATTCCAAATAGGCCACCAACAATTTTATCACTGGCAGCCCCACACCAGGCCCTTTCTGACGCCCTGTTTGTGTTAATGGCACTTAACCGTTAAGCATTAGAATCCTTTTTTGGGTCGGGTAGGTGAGGGAGAGAGAAATGATTCATTGACCGGGTGACCTCTGTACTCCTTGGAGGGACTCTGTATCAGTTCCCTTGGCCCTTCCCACTGCCCACGACGGGCATTGAAGCCCTCGGGGCTGACAAACCACAGTGGTTTTCCAACTGGTCCCGTTACACTCCCTCCACTCTCCGGTGCCATCGCAGAGAGAGCTGTCCGATTATTCCGGGGGCTACTGATGTTTAATGGGGATGGGTTGGGGCTGGAGTGGGGAGGGAGAGGCCAGTTCCAACATTCCTGGGCCACCTAGGAAGCTTTCTCACTCGACATACACATCCAGTGCCTTTCTGGAAATTCATGCTGTCCTGAGCTGCTATGGCTAATGGCTGGGTTATGTTACTCGGGTTTGATGGGATGCCAAAAAAAATGGAGCATGGAGGAGTGTTGAATGAGCGAGAGTTGTGTGCCCCAAGCTGGGTTCACCCCGGGCCTTTCACACTGTGCCCAGCCTGTGTCTCCAGCGGTGGTGCCATTATGCTCCCAGCACAGGCCGTCGGCCCAACCAGGTGGGATAGTGAACCTGTTCAAACATGCCTGCAGCTCTGCGCTCCCAGGTGGATGCCTGGCCTGTTTCCTGCCCTGTGTTTCCCTGTGTCAAATCCTCCACTACTTTCCTTGGCTCCCTTCGGCTCCCACTGCTGGCGGGCAGCTTCTGGAGATGCCCGCGCCGTCTCGCTCTGTCACACGTATGGACCCCTGGCTCCTCTCCTCACCCTCCTGCCGTTCCAGACGACGGGATACTGTCTGGTCCCGCCAGTTAGACTGAGTTCCCGGGATGCAGGAATCGTGTCTTGCTGCCCGCAGGCCTCAGCACGGTGCGGGCTGCACAGGGAGCAGGGTGTCCATCGTGCCTGTGGCAGAGGAGTCGAGGGGGCCTTCCGCCCGGGTGCAGACCCGTGATCTGCGGTCTCAGAACTGCCGGTTGTCTCTGAGGCCTCTGCTTTCACCCCGAGGAGACACTCACCGTTTCTTTTTGTGATTTGCTACGGTCAGAGTCTCTCCCTCGAAAAGCTAACATGTTCCTCTTTGTCTCCTGACAGCTGTGCCTCCCACAAGGACTATCCCTTCACCGATGAGTTTTGAAGCCGTCGGTGCCTGTCCTCCCCCAGGTGGCCTGCTGCTTTGTTCCCCGTGTCACTTCTCCTGGATGTAGCGTAGTGTGGCCTGTGCCCATCAGTGGTGGGTCCACGATCTGGGGACGGGCCAGTGAGGGCTTGGCCCACGTGGTGTTGGATCCAGAGAGTAGTATCCATAGATACTATCCATAGAAGTCTCTTCCAGGTCTCTTTGCCCTTCTTCTCCAGCTGGGGAAAGTAGGACCTTAGTACCCTTTTCTGGCTAAGTTGAATCTACAGAGTCGAAACAGTGCTACTAACAACCGGATGTTGGCTGCCGGGAAGCATAACCCTTTCAGCCGGACTTCTTGCCTCAAATAAAAAGTACTTTTGTGAACTTGATGCTGTTTGTTTTATTTTGATTTATCGAAATGATACACGATCTTGTGTCGCACTCGGCCTTCGTCCCATCTATACCCATAAAGCAGGCCATTTGACTGGGCAACAGGAATGAGCCCCTGATGTCTTACCCTCTAGTTGGGGGCCCCTGGCCCCAGTACTTCACCCAGTTAGCTTTAGGGTGGTTGGTCTCCTCTGCGTGCACATTGGAGTCCCCTGGGGAGTCCTTAATGCTAGTGATGTCTGGACCTCACCCCCGGAGACCTGTCTGAGTGGCCCGGGGTGGAGCCAGGCCACAGAAAGTGCAGGCTCCCCAGGTGTTCCCACTGTGCAGCCAAGGCTGAGAGCCGCCGCTGTAGGGCTGAGCAGGGTGGTAAACCCATCTGTAATTTCACAGGTTACTTTGTTGTTCCTGTTGCCCGTGAAGACCAAAGTCCCGTTTACGAGGAGCCCTGCTCACAAAGAACTGCTTTCATGAAGCTCACCGTCCAGACCAGAGGGAACACAGCATCAGTAAATGACGTCTGTATTAGCTCCCAACTGCCATAACAACATATTGTAGGCTGAGTGGTGTAAACAGAAATGTATTTCTCACCCATTCTGGAGGCTGGAAGTTTGAGGGCGGGGGCGGAGGGAGGGCAGGGGCCGGCGGGGTCTGGTGAGAGCCTTTTCCCCGGGTGGTGGGTCGCCACTTCTCCCTGTGTCTTCACCTGCCAGAGAAAGAAGAATGTTCTCAATAGGATCCCACAAGTACAGGTCCGTTTTTGTTTAACTTTTACAAATGCTGTTGCTTACGTTTATTAATAACGTTTTCTTTTCCAGAGTTAAATTGACAAAGGCTGGGAAAGGGATGGACGAGATAAGAGGCAACCTCGGATCTCATGACGATAATGGCTTTGTTGCCGACTCTCCGTGTTGGATGACTACAGCCTCTCTCGTTAGGTGACATTAACTGCTTCACAGACCATCCACATGGCAAATACACTCCCAAGGCTTTAGATAATTGGGCAGACGTGGTGGCTGGGCCTCACCCAGGGAGGCAGGAAAGCACCGGAGCCCTGCATAGTAGCAGAGTTTGGGCCAGATGGGAGACCCAGAGCCCCACCTGCGCCCTGTTGCCCAGAGCCTGCAGTGCTGGCCGTGGGCCTGGACTCCTCTTCCTGGCACCGGCTGCTCACAGTGGTTCAGTTTCCCTTGCCAGGTAGGCAAATCGCACCTGATCCCAGGTTAAGCTACAAACCTCCGCAATCACCCTCTAAGTCATCAAGATCAAGAACACACTATTCATTTTTTTGGAAGTTGAGTCAAATAGTCTCTGACCTAGTCCCCCCGCTATTTCTCCAGTTAGCCCAGAGTCGGCTTTCACATGCTTTGGAAAAACTTTGAGGTACAATCACTAGTAAGCGTTTAAATCAGATGCCAGTGTGCTAGCTCCCTGCTTTAAGAACACTATCAAAAATTAGACCATTACAGAGTCAGCAAGAAACCAAAAAGATGAAAGGCAGTGCTCCAGCCTTGGTCCCTACTTTGTAGCAGAGACTCAGATTATATCTAAGAACACGTCCCCTGAGAAGGAGCCTTGCCTGGGGGTGCACGAGGGGAGGAAAACTAAAGCTTGATTAAAGAACTTGTTCTGCATTTTGGAGATAAGAAGGGGGCGTGTCCTGCAGTCAGTGGCCCTGGCGCGGGTGGAGGCCTGGCTCCCTGGTGCTAGAATGTGGCTGCAGGACGCAGTGGGCGAGGCGGGACTTGGTGGGCCAGCTTCATTCCATAGCTAATGGATCCAGGGATGGAGCAATCAGACACCAGGGTCCTTGCAGAGACAGGTGCTGCCTTCCCAGTGCAGAGCCCCATCCCCCCTTCCCTTTGTGGAACTAAACCCCCACACCTTTGTACCTTCCTGGGTGGGTTCCAACCCAACCTCGACACTCAGGTGGACACCTTGTCACGAATAAAGTGACTCTCCGGGGGGCCACGGCCGTGGGAATTCTAGAACAATCGTGCTGGTCCCCTCTTCGAGGACCTTTGGTAGGGCCTGCAAATACATTCATAAAATAGTTGGACTTTTGCCAAAACAAAAGTTCCAGCCAGAGAGAAGAATTGTTAATAAGATAATGAGACCCACTGAAAGACGGAACTAAATTTAATTGAATCACATAGGCGATTAAGACCCACACTTGAAAATCTCTCTGAACAATGCAGACTTAATTTCAAACAGCACAGTTGCTCAAGGGCCAATTTCACAGAGCACGGTTTCTCAACACTCCGTCCCGCTGCGTGTTGATACGATTGCTGAGCAAGCTATTTTGGTGAAATATCTCTGCTGCTGGCTGGCATAACCGTGGCAGGTGCCTAGCCTCGAGAGTACAGTCAGTGTTGGGTCCAGCCCCAGAAGGGTTCCTAGAGGGACAACAGGGACTATCTTTGGGGGTTTGTGGCTCTCTGGGGTCCAGCTCCAGGGCACACCCAGTCTTTGTCCCTTGAAGGCATCGTCTAGCTGTGTTCCACAGAAGACCTGGGTCCTCAGGTCCTGAAGGAACCTCCCCTTCCGTCTCCCCTTCCCTCACTGGAGTTTGGCTACAAGCAGTGGAAGCAGCTGATGGCTTCTCAGGTCCTCTTCCAGCCCAACGCCCAGCTAGGCCTGGGGGAACCCCAGCCTCTGTTTTCCTTTCCTTCCGTCCTCAGTGCCTAGAACAGCGCCTGGGCACAGAGTGGGTGCTCAGTGATTCCATTTGCATGAACGAGGGAGCGCAAGAATGAAAAGCTTTTCCTTTAACAGCTAGTTATTAAAACGCCCAAGTGTAAAATCGGTGCATTTCAGACCCAAAGAGGGCAGCTCAGTTTTGAATTGTGGCCTGAAATACATGAAAGAGGCAGAGAGTTCTCCAGATGCAGACAGACAGGGTCTTCAGCGCAGCTCTTCTCTTCCTAAAACATGACTCTGGCAAATCATTTAACCTTCTGGCCTCTGTTTCTCCCATCTATAAAATGGCCTGCCTCCTAGTAGCCACAGTGATTCAGTGAGATAGCCCCTATCCTGGACCTTGCCCACAGCACTCAAGTATATGCTTGCCATTATTGTTGCCATTATTTATTTTGAGAGAGAAAGAGAGAAAGTGTGGGAGGCACAGAGAGAGAGGGAGAGAGAATCCCAAGCAGGCTCTGCACTGTCAGCACAGAGCCCAACATGGGGCTTGAACTCACGAACCCTGAGATCATGACCTGAACCGAAATCAGGAGTTGGATGCTCAACCAACTGAGCCACCCAGGTGCCCAATTGATATCATGGTTATTATTATAACTAGATGTTGGCAAGAGAAGCAAACCCATCCTTTCCCTCATAGCTTGCAGATGGTGTCTGGGGGGATGGAGTTCTGCCCAGAGAGCAGCACTTTCTTCACGTCCTTGACTCTGACCACCTCACACAAAGGAAGGACAGCTTCTAATATATTTAGCACACTGTGGCCTTTTGTTTCCAACCTCAAGGACAGTGCTTCCTATCAAGAAAAGCCTTGAAGAAAACACTGCCAATTCGTAAGAAGTGTTTTGTTTTGTTTTGTTTTGTACTGATGGATGAAATCATTGAGTGTTGGAGATCATCTAATCCAGTGTTTTCCAACTTATTTTTGGCTGCAGTCTTCTTTCTTTGAAAGAGTCTGACATGGATCCTCAATACATAAACCGGATTAAGGCAGAGCTGCTGTGGTATAAGTGGGGGAGGAGTCTTGGAACTAAGACAGTACCCTCACACAGAGTCCCCTAACCATGAGAGCCTGGTCATAATTTCAAAGCCTTGGGATCCAACCCTTTCTTGTTCGTTTTTAAGAGCTGTAAAGATCTCTTTCACACAGTTGTTGGAATTCAGGAATTCCAGAGTGGCTTAGCTGGGTAGTTCTGGATGGGGGTCTCTTAAGAGGTGGCAGCAAATATGGCGACTGGGACTGCATCATGGAAGGTATGACTGGGGCTGGAGGATCTGATTCCAAGGGGGTGCACTCAATCACTGGCAGGCCAGTACTTGCTATTGGCAGGAGGCTTCAGTTCCTTACCTCACGTACCTTTCCACAAGGCTGCTGGAGTGTTCATGACATGGTGGCTGACGCTCCCTGATGAGTGGTCCAAGAGATCACAAAGTAGAAGCCATAATGTCTTTCATTATTTAACCTCAGAAGTCACACACCACCATTTCCACAAAAGATCATCCCCATCCACTGGGTACAGCTTGGAAGCTGGCTACCACAATTTGTAAACCTAGAACTGTATATTGTTTAGAAAGCAGTTCAGAAGTAATTACAAACATGCAAATAAATAATATTTCAAAAGAATGTATGTTCTGATTGTCATGCCCAGCGAAGCAACCCTTTGGTTTTACAACAACAGAAAACCCAGAGGATCAGAGAGGTCAAGCGACCAGCCAAAACTCATAGAGCAATTTAGTGACAGAAATGGACCTAGAATCCAGGTGTCTGCATTCTAGTCTATTGCATTCATCATGGTATTATTACAATAACATTCCATTATAATAAAAGTTACAGTAACTTGCATGCATGTACAACCTTATCACCGGGGGATCAAGGTTAATATCAACAGTGATAAGTCATGTTGATAATAGGTGCTCTTGGCATGATGTGATGATAAAGGTCCTTTACTTCCATGATCTTCCTCCCCCAAACCCATAACCCCAGTCTAATCAGGAGAAAATAGGAGACAAATTGTATTGGAGGGACATTTTACAAAATGACCAATAGCAACACCCCTCAAAATTGTGAAGATCATCAAAAACATGAAAGGTCTGAGAAGCTGTCACAACCGAGAGGAGTCTAAGAAGACATGGTGACTAACTGCATAAGATCCTGGGACAGGAAAAAGGACATTTAGGTAAAAACTAAGGAAATCGGAATAAAGTCTGGATTTCAACTAATAATAATTTTTTAATATTGGTTCACTAATGATGCCAAATGTAATGTACTAATGTAGCATGTTAACAATGGGAAACTAGGTGTGGAGTATATGGGAAGCC
Source organism: Panthera uncia (assembly GCF_023721935.1). Lineage (NCBI taxonomy): Eukaryota > Metazoa > Chordata > Mammalia > Carnivora > Felidae > Panthera > Panthera uncia. The sequence goes on along the minus strand of NC_064816.1, from coordinate 144,616,133 downwards.
TGTACTATCTTTGAAATTTTTCTGTAAATTTAGAACTAGTCAAAAATAAAATGTTCATTAAGAAAAACTTTATAGAACACTCATGAAGAGCTGCTTTTCTAAACAAAATATAACAAGCCTAGATCACTCACTTGCTTTAAAAATGCTCATACCTCTCCTTGATTAAACAAACAAAATAACTAACAAGGGTGGAGATTTGAATAGCCTGATTACCAATCCTGTTCTTGGAGAACACATATTTCCAAGCACATGTGGGACATTATGAAAATCAGTGATAAGCTAGACCAAAGTGCTGGCCTCAACGAATTTCAACAAATTGATATCATATAGATCATATTGTCGGATCACAATTTAATAAAAATATAAAACGTTAGCAAAAAAAGATTAAGAACTGTCCACCCCCCCCCCTTCACATTCAGAAATTTTAAAACACACAATCAACTCAAGGGTTAAAGGAGTAAAATAACGGCCAATGCTATATATGGCATTTGCTAATTAATTATGTCCCATGTAATGTTTTATGAGTCTTAGATATCTTTTAATCCTCAAAACAACCCTTCAAGGTTGGTCCTATTATCATCCATTTTCAGATGAAGAAACCAGGGACACGTAGAAGGTGAACAACGTGGTCAAGGTCAGATAGCGGGAAAATGGTGGCGCTGGGTATGCATGTTGGCAGTCTGGTTCCAGAGTCTGTATTCTGGGTCTGTTAGGCTGCCTCCTATTAGAGTAGAAAACACATGTGGAATAAAATAAAATATAAGACATATCAACATCTGGGGACGCAGCTAAAGCAATCCTTAGGAGTCTTATAATTTATGGAGTCTTATAAGCACAGAATAAGTAGAATAACTAGTTAAAGATAATGTCCACAAAGAAAATACCAGATAAAGATGGCTTTGTAGAAGTGCTGTTATGTAAAGTAACATTCTAGGTACAGACAATGCCAGTCCTACCCAAGCTGTTTCAGAAGGTAGAACGAGAGGGCATATTTTCAAAATCACATTATACAGCCAGCAAAATTTGATACTCAAAATACTAGGACAGTTCAAGAGGAAAATCACAGACTAATCCCACTGAAGAACGTGTATGTAAACATCTGAAACAGAATATACTTGGTCACATCCAATAATGTATAAATGATCGATGCAATTTTAATCACAGGAATGCAATGTTGATTTTATATCAGAAAGGCATCGACGTAATTCACCACGTTGCTAAAATAAAGGTTTATGTATGTATCCAAACAAAAAATATTCGATACATTAAAATCATTTTATGAGAAAATCTTTTGGCAGACTCAGGATGGGAGAAAATCTCTTTAACGTGGCCAAGGGCATCTTCACAGCCATCTCATATACCTACCATGGTGTATTCTCATGGTGTACCAACTACCACCGTAGTCGACCACATGAACAGTTCTCAACAGGAGAGCACTGAGGCAAGAAAAGTTGGTCACAGAGAAAGACATAAGTAAGATTCTACTAATACAAAGTTCAAAAATAGGAAAAACTAAACAGTACATTTTTGTAAGGATATAATCCCAGGTCATAAAACTGTAACGAAGAGCAAGGAGTAATTTGTTCAAGATTCAAGAGTGGGAGTTGACAATAGCAAAAAAAAAAAAAATTCATCTAAAAAGTGGGAGGAGGACTTGAGTAGACATTTTCCCAAAGACATACAAATGGCCAACAATGCTCAACATCACTAATCATTAGGGAGATAGATGCACATCAAAATCACAGGGAGGTATCACCTCAGACCTGTTGGAATGGTCACTATAAAAAAGACAGAAGTAACGTGTTGGTGAGGGTGTGGAGGACAGGGAACCCTTGTGCCTTGTTGGTGAGGCTGTAAATTGGTGCAGCCATTATGGAAAACAGGATAAAGATTCCTCCAAAATCAAAAAACAGAACTACCACATGACCTAGCAATCCTACTTCTGGGTACATATCTAAAGGACATGAAATCAGTATCTCGAAGAGGTATGTGCACCCCCGCATTCATCGCAGCATTATTCACAAGAGCCAAGACATGGAACAAGTTGGGTGTTCATTAATGCATAAGTGGATAAAGAAGATGTGGTGTATATATAACGGAGTATTATTCAGCCACGAGAAAAGAAAATCCTGCCATTCACAACAACTTGGATGGACCGTAAGTCATTTTGCTAAGGAAGGTAAGTCAGAGGAAGACAAAAAGTATATAATCTCACCTCTATGTGGCATCTGACAACATGGAACTCATAGACCCAGACGTGAAGGCGGTGGTTGCCAGGGGCTAGGTTGTGGGGGCGATGAGGAGATGTGTTCTAAGGACACAAACTTCCAGTTATAAGATGAATGAGTTCTGGGCATCCCATGTACAGGATGGTGACTGTAAACAATACTGTATTGTGTTCTTGGAAGTTTCTGTGAGAATAGGGCTTGAATGTTCTCACCATAACAACAACAGAATGGTAATTATGAGTTAACTAATCTTATTGTGGCAAACATTTCCCAATATATGTGTGTATCAAATCATCACATTGTACACCTTTAACTTACACAATGCTATGTGTCAATGATATCTCAGTAAGTTGGAAAACAAAGACAGACCTGGGAAAATGCAGACTGAAATTACCACACACACACACACACACACACACGAGGTGGAGGTCAGATGAGGTTTGATATCAGGAAGGGACATGAAGGGACTTCTATGTTACTACTTATTTCTTAAACTGGGTTCTGAGAATATGTGTGTTTGTTTTATTTCATTTCATTTTATTTTTATTTATTCTGAGAGAGAGAGAGCGTGCGAGAGAGAGGCAGAGAGAGAATTCCAAGCAGGCTCCACACTGTCAGCACAGAGCCCGACGCGGGGCTTGAACCCACAAACCGTGAGATCATGATCTGAGCTGAAACCAAGACTTGGATGCTTAACTGACTAAGCCACCCAGGCACCCCACGTTTTATTTTAGTCCTTTAAAGGAGATACAGAGATTTTACACAGTTTTTTGTGTATAAATATTTCATAAGAAAACATAAGTGTTCAAAATAATGAATTATCCCGTTTGATCCTTAGAACAATCCGGTGAGACTCCTGTATCATGATTCTTCACAGAAAATGAACTTAAATCCAGAGTAATTCATTGATATGCCAAATATCTCATAGCAGGTCAGCGGTTTCATCTCCTTATTCTGTGACCTTTCTACTGAATCACACTGAAACTGATTTTTGTGACTATTTCTGCTGCTATCTTAAACTCTAGACACAGAAAATTGGGAGTAACCAACTGCATGTTATTGAGCAAAATAAGAGACAGGTTTGTTTGTTTAATAATAGAATTGTCTTTAAACAGATGAACATAAGGGAAGGGAAACAAAAATAATATAAAAACAGGGAGGGAGACAAAACAGAAGAGACTCATAAATATGGAGAACAAACTGAGGGTTATTGGAGGGGTTGCGGGAGGGGAGATGGGCTAAATGGGGAAGGGGCACTAAGGAATCTATTCCTGAAATCATTGTTGCACTATGTGCTAATTTGGATGTAAATTTAAAAAATAAATAAATAAAATTAAGTAGTTAAAAAAAATAGAATTGTCTTTTAAAAATTTATGTTCTTGGGGCACCTAGTGGCTCAGTCAGTTGAGTCACTCTTGGTTTTGGCTCAGGTCATGATCCCAGGGTTGTGGGGTCGAGACCCTTGTCGGGACCCTTGTCGGGCTCCGTGTTGAGCAGTCCCTCTCTCCACCTCGTGCACTCTCTCTCTCTAAAATAATAATAATAATAATAATAATAATAATAATAAATCTATGTTCTCTTCTACTGTTCTTGATTTGCTATGCTGTGTAGATAAGATACTCGCCCACTAGTGAGAAGCAAGGTACATGCTGAGTTGCAAGCCAGGAATAGTGACAGTGGCATCAGGAAGTTAGAGAGGTGGTCATCCTTGAGACAGCAGATTTGGGAAGAGAAATATCAGTGCCTTTTCCGTACATGTTAGATAACTGGTTCCTGGGAAGGAAAGGTCAGCCTGTGGACCCAGAACAGAAGTCAGGTATGTTTTTGTGAAATTGGAGGACAGGGTCAAAGGGCCCAGAAAAGGGGCCACTGACCATAGGGAACCTCCACTTGGTTCAGTATAGCAGGGCGGCCACGAGGACCCAGCGTGGGACCAAGCCCAGAGCAGAGGATGGCTGTAGACACGTTCCTGTTGCATTCTTTCCACGGGAACCTGCAGCAGAGGCTCTCAGCCTGGACCTGGGCCCTGAGAGAATTGTGTGGGCTTCCCTCCCAGTCGCCATAAATGAGCCGACTTGGACAAGAACAGTTACTCTGGCAGGGCTCTCCGAGGTCATTGGTTTCAGCTTTCATTGTGCGTGAGGGGCCAAGTGACTCCGTCAAGACCAGCCAACCAAGTGGTGAAAACAGCCAGGATCAGAACTTAGGTCTTAGGATGTTTATCCAGTGCTTCCTTTTCTGTAGGTCCCCTACACTGTTGTCTTGTTAGTCTGGGCATACCATTTTGGAACCCCCAAACCGCTCAATTGTGGTCTCATCTGCCCTAGAGATTGGACTGGTTCGTCATCTACTGGGAAGCCAAGGACTTCAAACTGCCCTTCTGAGGCAGCCTGGGTTCACTGGTCAGGGCTGGGGGTCAAGAAGGGGTAGTAGATTTGTCCTGTCTCCCTCCCCTCTGCCTCTACCAGAGCAAATTCCTTTTTTATCCGCTTTGTTTGTTGGAATTGTAAAATTTCATTCGTGAAAAAAGACTTGCCCCAAAATTAAACGCATTCGGGGGCTAATGGGTGGCTCAGTCGTTAAGCGTCCAACTTCGGCTCAGGTCACGATCTCACGGTCCATGGGTTCGAGCCCCATGTCGGGTTCTGTGCTGACAGCTCAGAGCCTGGAGCCTGCTTCAGATTCTGTGTCTCCCTCTCTCTCTCTGCCCCTCCCTTTCTCACACTCTTGTCTCTATCAAAAACAAACAAACAAATAAATGTTTAAAAAAAATCATTCAATGGGGAATCAAGTTGGATCTCCTGGGGCTCTCTCTGTTCTTTTCCCAGGTTTTGATACATTTCAGTAAGTATTCTTGGACACCTCCTGCCACATTCAGTTCCATGGCTAAGAGGCATAGAAAAGGAGATTACTCCATTCTCAAAGTACAGACCCATGAATGATCCCTAGGTTAGTCACTTGGAGGAGGGAAGCACTTTCCTTTGGAAACAGTTTTACGAATACTTGCTTCAACATGCCCATTTCATACACAGTGTTCCTACCATCACACTGAATCGGATCTCATTTCTTGGATGTCCTGGAGAAGGACTGTAAAGGGAAAAGGGATAGGGAAATATGATCTTGGCACCAACAACTCACTAACTTTCTGCCACTATAAAATAGGGATGACTTCTTTCTACGTGTGCACAGGTATCTCTCGTTCAAAAGATTTCCAGATTATTCTTTCCAGGATCGCATCGGCAATTATTCCCTCATAGTGAGTGGGAGGAGAGAGGACAGAACAGGACGTCCTAGGTTGGATGTTTCCCAGTGGGGCACACCCAGTGTAGACACTGTTGGCTCCTGGGACTGGCTGGAGGGCAGGGGCAAAGGTAGATACAAGATAAGTTTAAGGAGGGAATAAATGAGAGCAGACTGAGTGGCCCGCATTGTACACAGAATTCTTCCCGGGACCCAAATATATGGCTGTCTCCAGTTATACGGTTAAAACGCTGCTTGGCTAGGATGGGGTATGTATAAACAGCTGGTCTCTGGCCTGGTCCCTGGCCAGCCTCACCAGAACATTCCTGACAGCGCCTCAGTGGTCTGGAACCGAGGCTGGACAGCCTTCTGGACACTGTGGGCCAAGCAAAGGGGGCAGAAGGAACCTAGCTCATCAGAATCGTTCTGTGGGAGAAGGCACTTTCCATCCACACTCGCCACTGTCTTTTCCTGTCTTCCTAAGCCTATAGTATGGTGTTTGCTGCCTCCTGCTGGCCACATGTGAGTCAACGCCAACGTTTCAGTGATGCTTGGCGACTTGTACTGAGCCCTTGTTTACAGCTCAGAAGTGGGTCTCCACAGTGACAACAATAACCACAATACTATTGCTAGAACTATCGGTGGAGGGCTTATAAAAACACATAAGACACTGCACTAAGCTTTTCACATACATCATATCATTTAATCGTCAAAGTAACATTGCGTAATAGGTATTATTACACAGGAGAAACTGAGTCAGAGAGCAGTTATATGAGGGCGCAAAGGACATGCTGGTATATGGCAGGGCTAGGGTTGAGACGCAGGTGTGTCAGACTTCAGAGCCCACATCTGGAGCCACTGTGCAAATTCATGTTCCTGGCCGGCCGTATCCTTCATGGGCTATACTCGCCCGTACTCTCCATCAACAGAGGCAGTGACAGACCCACCACGCCTTTTTATTCCTTTTGTCCACACCCAGGCAACCTGTCTCTACTTCCTATGCCCATCACCAAACTTATGACCATCACAGTCTTCTTCTTTTCTTCTCACCTTTTGTGCAATTTGCCTCTCTCCTGGTGTGGCAAACATTAGCTCTAGTGCAGGGGTTTTTTAAGTGGAGCTCACAAGACGCCTGACTAGAGTCAAGGGGTCTGTGAACTTGGACGGGGAAGGAATTCTATTCCATGCAGAATACAGAAACCAAGCAGAAATGCTGTGGCTTCATCACAAATAGAAATCACAGGTGTTTCTGTATCATGTCGCCATTGTCACAGGTATCTCAACATAGCATTTACGCTCATCACTGCTTTGAAATTACAATAGCTATCAAACCTGCCATCAGGCCTGTGATTTAATCACTGATAAAATGTATGTATGTTACTACATCACAAATTCATTTTTTTCAATATTTTGATAGCATTCTCTGAAAATTATGGAATCCCGCGGTAATCCTGGACATTTTTATATGTATTAAAAAATTATGCCTAGAAAGGGTTCAGAGGCCAGCCAAATGGGACCTGGTATGAAAGATGGTAAGAACTACTGCCCTTGGTCCTGTGCCAGACGTTGGGCCTCCTGACCCAGATCATATAATGTAGCAGTGACCAGGGACGGGCGTGTTGATCAGTATCCAAAAAAAGATGACCGTATGGTTTATCTTCCACACCAGAATGCTTCCGAATTGAAAGGGGGCACTGTTAATAATTACACTGCGGGCCTCCTGGGTGGCTCAGTCAGTTGAGCATTCCACTTTGGCTCTGGTCATGATCTCGCGGTTCGTGTGTTCAAGCCCTGCGTCGGGTAATTACGCTGGGACAAAAGTGTAAGCTGGGACATACGGTCACCCCCACCTCAGATAGCACGTACCCTGGAAACTGAAGAATTATGGGAAAATGCGGGTGATTGAATGCAACTTACAAACGCCAACATAAAAATTCTGCGAACATGCTGCTGATAAAACTAGCCTATTTCCTAAAATCTGGAGAAACCAAAGAATAACCGATATAAAGTTACAGGTTTCCCCTGCTACCCCAAAGTAGAGTGCGCCTATGAAAACTTTCCTAATCCAAAATGGTATAAATTGAAAAACCGATTACCCTTAATTTGCATAGAAAAATTTTGAGCATCCTCAGACCCCCAAACTAACTTCTCTCAAGCTTTTCTCTTACTTGAGGACACAGCCTCCTAATAGTTGCACAAAATAAATTGAGATAAAGCACAGACGCTCACACACACAGTCCCGATGCTGAGACGCTGAGTGTGGTTCCTGGGGAGGGGCCGGGTGGGGCCACCCTGTGCTAAGGGCTCGCTGCAGAACAGGTGCTGAATGCTGTGTGTGCTCTTGGACTTTTTTTCGCAAGACCGAAAATCCTCTCTGGATTTCTTTTGATTGGTGAAAACAGGTACTAACATAGGCCTTTTGTAAAAGCAGTAAGTATACCGAAGACTTTTGAAAAGTGGGGGGTACCTATGTACTGGCTTCCAAGAAGTAACCATGTTGTACGATAATAATGTAACTAATGTACCACCTACTGTGGACCAGGCACTGTCTGTAATAATAGGTATGTACTATAATCATTCCCATCTTATAAGTGAGAAAACGCACAGCCAGCAGGCTGAGCTGAGTCACAAATCCACGTACCCTGGCTGCCGTATCTGTGCCCTGAGCCACGGTCTCCACTGCCTCTTTGAGCCCTTAGAACGATAGGAGTTTTCACGTTCTGGATGGAGTCCAGCAAAATAATAGATGAAATACAAAACACGAGTCTGTTTATCTCCAGCGACTTCTATTCTAGGTGAGTAGATCCAGTTATTTGAAAAAAATTCCCCAGAGTGGACGGGGAAGTCTAGAAGGTTCCCATAGAGCAATAGAAGTATTCTACTACAATTCCTAAATTGTAAGTAACTGTCCCCAGGCATTCGCCTTTTTCCTCTGACTACAAGCCCTGGCTCCCCTGTGAGAGGCAGCCTGGGGCAGTGATAACAAGCATGGACTTGAAGTTCAAATTCCCGGAGAACCTACTAGCTGTGTAACCTTGGGCGTGTCACATAGCCTTCTGGGGCTGACATCTGCTCACCTGCAGAATTCGAGTAATGATAAACCTTACAGGTGATGGTGAGGAGTAAATGAGCCTGGAAAATCATAATACATCATCATGATTCTTATCATCATTAGCATTTTATTAGTCTTCAACTGATTGATCCCCAAGCTCATCTTCCCCTATTATTCTGAGTATTTCTACCTGTTCGGGAATTTTTGGCTTTGCTTTGTCTTCAAGTTCGTTCATCGTTCTGTAGCTACCTTTGCATGACTATTATAACATTTGCTTACGCAGCATCTGTCCCAGAACTCAGTTCGCTGAGGCCACGTGCACTCTGACAACTCCAAGTGAGAACAGGAGCCCGCACTCTCACGATTATGGCATTTTCTCCATCGGCCTGCTCCATAACAGCATTTGCGCCCGCGCCTTTATTTGCATTTTGCTGAGCCGACGTGAATTTTTATAAGTTCAGGGGTGTCCAGAGAACGCTTCAGTAAGAATTGAGTTGACAGAAACTGGGATGGATCATTTATCACCTCTGTAGAAACAAGATGAATTTCTGTTTTGAACTGCAATAAGAAATTACAAAGGACGGCCAGGGCCCGGCCGCATGAAAAATTAAAATGGTACAAAAGAAAGATTAATTCAATATAAAAAAAAAAGTAAGACACAGCTTGGGGGATGTTTACATCAGTATGAAAAGGGCTTGATAAATATGTTTCTATAAGGCCAGCTTTTAAAATTTTGCATCATGACCCAAAACATACTTACCCTGAAACACAAGTTTCACACGAAAAAACTCACTGTGCCGTGAAATTATATTTTTGTTTTTATTTTATTGTATTCTAATTTTTAATGCTCATTATGAGCCACTTAATTGATATCATAATCTACCAAATGAACTGTGACTTGCAGTTAAAAGAAAAACAGTGATTCCAAGAGCTCTTATAAATACATTATTGGATGAAGACTATAGATACTTCTATGTATAAAACATATTTTTACAATTTTTAAAATACAGAAAAAAAACACTTTTAAATATTTATTTAGTTTTTGGGAGAGTGCATGTGGAGGAGGGGCAAAGAGGGGGACAGAGGATCTGAAGCCGGTTCTGCGCTGACAGCAGTGAGCCTGACGTGGGGCTCGAACTCACGAACCACAAGATCATGACCTGAGCTGAAGTCCAACCCTCAACTGACTGTGCCCCTGGAAAAAACACTTTCAGAAGATAGCAAAAGCTCAGCTTTCGTACTCACTCAAGAGATACAGAGCATAAAAAGGATAAAATACAATTTCAACAATTAAATCAGCAAAAATTACAAGCAGTGCTAAGGCTGCTGACATTGTAGTAAAGGGTTTTCTTTTTTTTAATGCAGCTGTTTATTTATAGCCCACTTCAATTCAAAACAAATTTGAGGTGGCTTTATGTGCTGAAATTGCCTAACACAAGAGATGGCAGAATCTATTGATGCAGTTTGTTTGAGTAGCAACTGGGTAGGACATTTGTGGAGTCAGAAAAATGTTCATTCCCAAAGTAATTCCACTTCTGGGAATTTGTCCCAGTGAAGCAGTTCAAAGAAGAAAAAAATGCTGTGCACAACTTTTTAATATCATTACTTAATAGTGGCAAATGAAAAGTAGTCTAAGTAGCCAAGAATAGCACAATATTTAAATAAGCAATACTACATCAATTCACAATGTTTGCAGCCAATAAAATAATTATGACTAGGAGGCAACAGGAGTAAATGCTCACGCTAACAAATGCAAAAATCATAAAACAAAACTCTATATCCATTTCAGTTACCATGGCTGCATAAAAATTACTCTAAACCTTAGTGGCATGAAACAACCATTTTTTACGGATCAGGAATTCAGACAGGACACAAGTGTATGTCTTCTCTGGAGCCACGATTCCTAGAGCTTTAGCTGAGCCTGGATCATCTGAGGCTCATTTGCCCACATGTCTGGTTATCGATGCTGGCTGTCAGCTCAGACCTCAGACGGCCCTTTTGGCCAAGACACCTGTGCGTGGCTCGGGTCTTCTTAAAACATGGTGTCTGGGCTTCAAGGCTGAGAGTTTCCAGAGACAGAGACAGAGACCTTATATGATCTAGTCTTACAAATTATGCATCACTTCATCTCCATTGAAAGAGTCACAAAGTCCCATCCAGGTTCAGAAGGGGGAAGGAAAAGAGACTGTGCCTTCCGTGAGGAGTGACAAGTGGGGAGAAGCATTTAGGACTGGAAATGTTGCTCTGGCCATTTTTTTTTTTTTTGAGTTCAAACATTCTTTTTTTATATATTAAATATAATTTATTGTCAAATTGGTTTCCATACAATACCCAGTGCTCCTCCCCCCCAGCCCCCCATCAACCCTCAGTTTGTTCTCAGTATTTAAGAGTCTCTTATGGTTTGCCTCCCTCCCTCTAATTTTTTTACCTACCCCCACCCCCCTTTCTGTTTCAGAAAATACAATCGCTGAAATCTGTGCTCTGGTTAAAAACCACGTAAAAATCACAAGGGTATTACATTAGGATTAGGATTGAGAAGACACATGGAAACACAAAAGCTTGATGCAAAAAAAAAAAAAAATCTGTTATAGTTTGACAATGTTCCTTGAGCAATAAGTAAAGATTATCCGTTCAATTACATTAACGAGGAGTTAGGATCGACAAAGCTTTGGGAATTGTTCCCGGGGAACCCCCGCTTCTCTGGGTTCCTGCATTTATAAAGCTCGGCTGTCCCCAACTCCAGCTGTCAGTGCTTCACCAACTGCGTCAGCAAGGTGCCTCCCATTTAGGAGACGTGGGCCTATGTGTATCACCCACACACGGCCCGGTCTTCCTCCGTCCTGTCCTCCGCCACCTGCCGCGTCCCCTCTTGCGCAGCCTCATCCTGCAGATGACCTCACTCTGTAGCCCCTGAAGGAATAAAAGAGACGGGGAGATGCCTCGAGCCTCTTTTATGAATAAACCCTCATGCCCCCCTGAGACCACCTGTGTCCTCGCTTGTCTTCCTCTTTTGGAGAGGGAGGCCCCCTCCTCCTTCACAGAGTCAGTCCCTCCACCTGTGCTCTTGGCCAGTCCTCCTGTTCCCCCTCACCCGCCACACTCCATACCCTCGCGCTTTCCTAGCACCTTAGCCTTCTCTCATTGGCTGCATCCTTTCTCTCCGTTCAGTCCCACACACCACCATCCCCACGACCTCTCCAATTGCCGTCTGGCGTCACTGCGTCTACTCCCGGGGCCAACCCTCCGAAGGGCAAGCTCACTCCAGCTGTTTCCATTTCATCACTCGCTCCCTCAACCAGGACCTACCTGGCAACTTTCTTTCCGATCACTGCTTTCACCTGCCTCTTAAATATCTGCGAACTGGCGAGCTCGCCGTGGGCTTCCTGAACAGATGCTTCCAGGCCCTCCGGCACCACCGGCTCCAGCCTCTCCTTGGTCTCTGCCCACCCCTTCCGCTCCTCCAGGCCTCTGCTCTCCTTCCGCCCACATTCCTCAGCCACGTCCAGTGTCTACCAGCTTCTACTACCACCTATTGACTCGTCCCCTGAGCTGAACGTTGAACTCCCATTACGTCTTGGGTGTACAGGATCAATACTGCAATTGTGCAAATGAGGCCTCCAACTAATGAAGCTTAATCAGGCTGGGTAACTATCAAGTCCTTACGGTGTCTGTTCAGTCGTTCTTGGACTGAGATTCTCAGCCTTTCGGCTGCTATGGCCTGTCTCTGCTAGGAGAAGAGCCTCCTGGCCGTGGGTGTGTCCGTCCAGTCCTCCAGTGGGGTCACTGGCTCTCCCAGATGGTGGCCAGCCTCTTGTGTGCCCTTACAGCCTCTGACCTTGAACCAGCCGCTGTCTAACTTGGGATGTGCTCCTCTGGGGCCCGGCCAGATTGTTGGATGACAGGGCCCCGTCTTCCCTCTCGCTGGCCGCAGAATCTTTAGCCTTCCACCCCTCCTACATCTACCATTTTCTCCTTCTCCCTTAAACCTCCCCATTCAGAAGAAGGCCGGCTTTTTATTTTAACTTCCTTATGTCATACTACTGTCTTCTAGATTTTGACCTGAGCCTAAATTTCAGGGTAAGGGCCTAGCTGTTAAGGAACCAACAGGGAAAGGGGGAAGTAAAGAATTCGGTGAATCTTCCCTCAAGATAGCCTCCTGGCTTGAAGATTATTGTCTGGCCATAATCCTATTTTGAACGTCAAAAGCTGAATACCGATTTGGCTTTTTCCCGGGCAATCCTTCTAGAACGAATTCTAATCTCTTCCCAGACATATGGTTGCCTGAGGCAGACTATGTGTAAAGGTCATAGACTCATGAAGACAAAAGAGAAAATCATACACAATTTCAAATTATTCCTCCCGTTATATTCTGGAATCTCTATATCCATCCCACCCCAGTGACTTCTCTGAGCTCGAGCTTATCATATCTAATTGCCTGTTGGACTCCTGCAAACACCTCTAAAGCCAAACTCATTATCTTCCCTCTAAAACTGGCTCTTCTTCCTTTTTCACCAAAGTTTAAGACGAGGGAGAACAAGTGGGGGGTGGGGGGTGGGTGGGTAAGGAATCACGAATATCCAGGACCACGTGTTTTTCCAGTGCCAAGGCTCTACCCTGTCACTCTCAGATTCTGAGTCTGGCTTGGAAATCTCCAGCTTTACCAAACAAGCCAGATGATTCTGATTCTGAGGGAAGCAGTGGTGTGGGAACCACGTTTAGAAAATCTGCTGTAAGTCTGGTCACCTGGGGAACCAAACCCGAGAGGGGGTGGAGCAACCGCCTCTGTGGCGTCTCCGCCCCTCCTACCGTCTTGCCTCTTGCGTCTTGCGTAATGAGGTCACCACTTGCCCCGCTGAGAAGCCTGGGAGTCCTCTGGCCTCCTTCTTTCTCGCTGCCCCCCGCACCCCCACTCCCCCTCCACCCCCCGCCTTGGCAATCGGCCGTTCCAGCCTCCATGCCCTCCCCTGGATTCCCCCTCCCACCCCCTGGTTACGACCTGGGCCATCTTTAGCTGGATGACTGCGCTGTCCCACCCATCCTTGGGTCTCCCAGCTAGGATATGTCCAATCCAATCCACCCGCTGCGCTGGCCCCTGAGAGCTCTCATAAAATCAAACTCTGCTCATGCAGCGTCCACCTAAAGGCCCCCAGTAGCTGCCGTTTCCTCGGACCCAAACTCTTCACAGCTGCAGCCAAACTTCCAGAAGCACCTGACTCGCCCGCACAGATCCTTCCGTCCGGCCAAACCGGAAGTTGCTTTTTCTCTGCTAGGCCAGAGCCTCTGAGTCCCTTGGGCCTAGCTCTAGCTGTGCGCTCCCCACCCTGCCTAGAGTATCCAGTGCCCTCCTGGTGCTCTGCATCTAGAAGGCCCTGGGTGGTGAGCTGCCCTGCTCCCCCTGCACCCATGCCGGGGCTGGATTTTGGTAAGTGTGCCCCCCCACCCCCACCCCCCCCACCCCAGTCCCTCAGGCTGCCTTGCCCGTGTCTGTTCTGCTAGAGCACATGTCATATGCAGGCTATTATGGCGGATCCTAGAGGCCGCCTCTCATTCTAGTTTAGTAGGAGTTTCCTGGAGGGAGTTTTGTTCACTTTTGCATCTCCAGGCTCCACCGCTGAAATGAATCAAACAGCCACATAGAAAGCATCCACTCGGGTGTCCCGAGGGCAAAGCCATATTTTGTCCTCTGTGCATTTTCCCCGGGACCCAACAACCAGGCCCTGACCTGAGGAAAGTATAGCTTCACGGTTGGGTGTGGCATGGACCCTAGATCCAGACCCGCAGGTCAAATCCTGCCCTTCCATTTGCTGGTAGATCCTTGGGCAAGTTACATAGCCTCCCTACACCCCAGTTTCGCTGTCTGTGAAACGGATCGTTATGAAGGTTAGATGAGAAAATATGTCTGAACTGCCTTCAGCGCTGCCTGGCAGGTGATAACTGCCTTGAGATTCTCTGTATCCTGGGTCCAGATGGTTATCCGTTGGAATATTGACTCCTTAGCTGCTGTACAGACAGTCCGTTGCACTGGCCCAGGCCCTTCTCTGCCTTTCTCATGCTCTCCCATGAAAAGGGCATGTTGTCAGCCACGTGGTCACTCCAGGACCAAGATTTCCGGCAGACAGCCACGACAGAGGCAGTCGACTAGAGACTGGTCTCACCACGCTGGACATGCCCCAACTTGGTTACTGACTCCTGGTCCCTCCCTCCTCTCCATTCGACCAAGTCGTGACCACCTTCTCTGGCCATCCCCCAGGAACCCCTTCCTCTGGGTCCTGGATGCCCAAGTCGTAATTATTACATAGCAACTGTGTGTAAAAAGATATCAAGATCCTTGGGGCGCCGGGGTGGCTCAGTCGGTTGAGCGTCTGACTCCGGCCCAGGTCATGATCTCACAGTTCGTGAGTTCGAGCCCCCCGTCGGGCTCTGTGCTGACAGCTCAGAGCCTGGAGCCTGCTTCAGATTCTGTGCCTCCCTCTCTCTCTGCCCCGTCCCCACTCATGCTCTGTCTCTCTCTGTCTTAAAAATAAATAAAACATTTTAAAAAATTTAAAAAAAAAGATATCAAGATCCTGGGTACCAGCAGGGTCTAGGGCTGAAGCCGCGGATAGCCCTGGGGATGGAGTGAGGTCTAGCTTTGGTGACTCTTAACACTCAGATATCTTGTAGGCTAAGTTCTGAGGCAAGCTTCAGAGTAGCTCTGAAGAGAGCTAGATGGTTCTATTTGTGAGCCAGACCTCACCCAGGGGGGACCTTTGACTTAGAGGAAGCACATTTCCACCCATCCGTTCTGATCTATGCTAGAGGCAGACCTTGCTCAGTCCAATGGAGTCAATACTTAAAGCAGGACAGGATCACCAACACCAGCGGCTCGTGGCCATGAAGAGCCGTGAGCACTAGACGGCAGGTGTCCCCCAGAGCACTCAGCGTCGAGCGGCTTGCCGGGTACCATCTCCTGCAGGTTTCCATCTTTTCCTTCTACTCCCACCTCTGCTGTGTTGGCTCCGCCAAGCCTGATTCAGGCCTGTAGTTGGAAAAGATTCCTTAGACACTCACGTGACCTCATGGTCCTTTGGGGGACAGATGATGCTACGAATCCTTTCTTACCACGCGTATCCCTGTACCAGGAGCCTAAGACCAATCTCAAAAGCTTTAATAATCATAGGATTTAGAGCAAAATGGCCAGTGAGCTATATTGTTTTTCTAATACACTTGAAATTTATATATATGTATATATATGTATATATGTATATATGTATATATATGTATGTATACGTGTATATATGTATATATGTATATATATAAATATGTATATATATGTATATACGTGTATATATACATGTATATATATGTATGTGTATATAAATATATACATGTATATATGTATATAAAATATTTTTTATATTTTTATATACATATATATGTATATGTATATTTTTTATATTTTTATATACATATGTGTGTATATGTATGTATATACACACATATGTGTGTATATATATATTTTTTAAAGACAGGGGGCACAAGCCAGAGAGGCAGAGAGAGAGGGAGAAAGAGAGAGAAAGAGAGAAATCCCACAGGGGCAGAGAAAGAGGAGAGAGAGAAGCAGGCCTCACCCAAAGTGGGGCTCAAACTCAAGAAGTGTGAGATCATGACCTGAGCCGAAGTCGATGCTTAACTGAATGAGCCACCAAGGCGCCCCTAATGAGCTATTTTCTTAAAGTGTGAGGGCATGGGAAGGGGGTCAGATACTGCTGGAGAGAGCATAGACCTCCGTCCCCCAAAGTCTCCCCCACAATCCCTTGAAACACCATGGGGAGCTGCTTCTGCTGGGTTATTCAGCACCTTCCTTCAGCATCCCAGGTGGGTATTTGCAGGCTGCCGGATGTGGACTCCCGCTGAACTCCTGTCCCACATATCTATTTGAATCCACATTGGCTGAAAAAAATTCTGAGCCAAAAAGCAATTCAAATTCCAACTTCCATTGTGCTTCTAGAATGAAAAAATATGTCCTAGGTATGGGGTGACCCCAGACAAGGCCAAGTTGAAAAGCCCCTGGAAGAGACCACAGGGCACATTCTGAAAGAAGAAGCCAGACCCTGGCATACCCCAGGGGCACATGGGAGGGCTGAAGTCGCCTTGGGACCCACCTTGAGAGAAATGGTTGTGTGTGTGAGAATGTAGAGGGATGGTGAGACCTGAAAAAGCTGTACCACTCAGAACAGCAGTATCTGGGGTCCGGGCTTGTCCTACCTTGCTGTGGGATGCCCCTGAGGGAGGGTGACAAAGAGGGAACAAGCGGTCTGTCACCTCAGAGGACTTTCACTGTCTGGCAAGTCTGCAGACGGTTGTCCAAGGTCAGCAGGGACGGGCCAGGGTGGATTCAGTTCCGCCATGGGCCTAGGACTGCCAGGGACGTGAGAAGTACAGGTAGCAGGGGGGCCATCAGGCCCGATTCGTGAGCACTTTCAGCGAGACCTGGAGGCACGTGGGGTGAGGGAGTCTGCAGGAGGACTGGGGGCCTGCGAACTGAGCAGGCCCAGCCCAGGGACGCGAAGTTGTAAGGTAAATGTAAACTGGTCTGTATTTGCAGGCTGAGGAAGATGGAGCCTGGGGTGACTGTCCCTCAGGATCTCTGACTGTGGGAGTGGCCGGCCCTCAGGCTCCTTCATCCCACTCCATCTGGTCCAGCCTCGCCTACAGCAAAACACCCACCATGCACTAGAGAACAGAATTTTTGGTATGGCACCACTTTCCTCTCTTCCCACCACCCCCATACCACCTTTCAAGGTTCTTCTGCCCGGGGGAGGCGGGGCTGCATGGATGAGGACCTCTCCTCTCCGAAGCTACGGAAGAGCCTGGACTGGCTTCTGAGGTGCCCAATGCCAGGTGGCCAGCGCTGTGGCCACATATGAGCACCTTCCAGCCTGACATGGTGGATCTTCCTGGGCAAAGTACTTCTCCTCCCAGAAAGATGAGTTGGACCAGGTGGTAAATACGGTTTCTACCAGATCTCTCACTCTGTAATTCTGGAATTAATTTGGAAAGTAGCACCAAAAAAAAAAAAAAAAAAAAATCCTGCCTAAACCCTTGGAGATATGGCCTCTGAAGACTCCTTCTCCAATATCCAGCCTCAGACATGGCTTCAGGGAAGTTCCAGGGGGCAGGAGGACCCCAGAGGAGACCAGGAAGGAAAGACACCAAAGGCCCCAAAGACAGGTCTTTGTGAGCGGGGCCCCTGCTCACATTTGAGGTAAGAGAAGAGACCCCACCAAGTCTTCTTCCGACTTTGTGCACTTTGACCACAGTGGAAATCTA
This sequence comes from Panthera uncia, assembly GCF_023721935.1. Taxonomy (NCBI): domain Eukaryota; kingdom Metazoa; phylum Chordata; class Mammalia; order Carnivora; family Felidae; genus Panthera; species Panthera uncia. Next base: position 144,598,301 of record NC_064816.1, on the reverse strand, counting down.
CCCTCTATTGGAATGGGTGGTTGTTGTGTTTTGGTGTGTGTGTGTGTGTGTGTGTGTATGTGTGTGTGTCCTAATACCTTTGTACTTTTTTGGTTCCCTAAGTTTCTGAGTAAAGGTTCCTTTTGGAAAATTCCAACTTAATCTCAGCTGAATAAAAGAGAAAAGGGGATTTTTCCATCAGAGGCTGTGGGTGCTAGGGGGACCCGGAGCCCCCAGCTGACACTTGTCTGAAAGCTGTAAAGAACCAGGAGCTGGTATCCATAGGAAGGGACATTCCGGGGAGGCTGGAGCTGAGGCAGGTCCAGGCAACACCCTGCTCTGTTCTCCCGCCATCTTCTTACCCCGGACAGGGTGGCGATCTCACACTCTGACCTGTTTTTCTTCTAGGACTCAGCACTCGGGTTCCATCAGACACCTAATTATCCAACATATTAAATCAAATAAGGATGAATGTACTCAGTTTGAGTTCTTCTTCCAAAAGGAAAACTCTACCAGGAATTGGTCCAGAGATTCTTGGAATATTCTTTGGCTTCTCTTAACCGCCAAAGAGCCACTTCGTGACTGCTTTCTCCTTCTCCTCCTCCTCTTCTGCTTCTGCTTTGGTAAGTAATCACATGCTTTTTAAAACTGAGATAATTCACCCAACATAAAATTCTCCATTTTAAAGTGTACAATTCAGTGGCTTGGGTATATTCCCTCTTCGCCGGGACTTCTTATCCCACTGACAACTTCCCCAGGACAGAGAGGAAGGGAATGGGTGCTGGAAGTTTCCCTGAACGCATTACCAGGGCAACCCTGGCAGCTGAGATCTAAAGGCATGTTCCAGCCTAGTGGCACAGACACACCCCTCTCCAGAATTTCTGGGGAAATCCTGTCCCTGGATCTGGAATCCTGCCACGAATGGAACAAGTGGGCTCTGAAGCAAAGTCTTCCATGTATCGGAGCCTCTCACATCAGTGGCACCAGGCTCAACTCCTAAGGGGTTGGAGAACCCTGACCCGATGATGAAGTCAAGCCCTGAGGGTGAGATGAGAAGGTCAGGGCCTCAGGCTGGGGCTGATGACAGGGTCCCAGGGCCAATATTCCTGGAGAAGAGAGGCCTGGAGATTCTGGTAGAGCCTTCAGAGTCATGCAGCTTAACTCCTTCCTCCAACAGACGAGGGAACTGAGATCCAGAAACCACAGAGTTGAACAACCCAACAATGGCAGACCCAAGACCTAAGACCAGAGCCGAGTTCTTCTGACCTTGGGCCAATGCCTTCTGTACCAGCTAATTCATTCAACAGTAAATGTTCACTGAACCCCTCCTGTGGGCTGGGTGCTGGACAGGGTTGACCTAGAAGTGCACACGCAGGCTGCACCCCCTCCCTCCAGCTCTAGGCAGCGGACCAGGGAGGACTTTGAGAAGCAACCACTCCATGCCCAGTGGAGGGCCAACCTCAAGAGGAAAGATTGAGAGAAACCCCCTCAGCACAGCCCTATAATAGCTGCCTCAGAAAGCCCTCTCCTGAGAGCCTCTCTCATCAGCTCCTGTCAGCAGCTACCCCCCCCCCCCAAGCTTGGCTCCCTGGCCCTCCACCTCTGGCCTTATGGTAGTGACAGAACATTTCTTGGGGCAGAGGGATGATATGTTGGAACTGGCTCATACCAGCTCATGAGACCCGACTGTCCCCGTTAAAGGAATTTTGCAAAAACACGATTTATTTTTAAAAAATGGTAACTTATAACTAAATAAATTATATCAGACACAAAGGGAATAAACACTCAAAACTCATCACCTCTTTGTTACTTTATTACATTTTACTATGATCTCTGCGCTTGGGGCTACTTACGATTCTATCTATATGGTAAAATACTACACGATTGTGCACCTCTTCTGTGTTCAGTGACATCACACTGTGGCTTGAAATGGACCCCAGTGGGAGTATTTACACCACAGAAATAGGCAAATGCTGCAAATGAAGGTTTTGTCTCATTTTTACATTTATCAGCCACCAAAAGGTCCGTGACATGCTCAGATCAGCAGACCGTTTGCACATAACTGCTGAACTTCCATAGCACAGCTGCTCTCCGTCCGCCATTGTGGAAAAGGACCAAGGAGACTCGAACCAGAGTTGCTACTGGGGCATGTTACAGGGATGGATTGCAGGGGAGAAGGAAGAAGGGAATGTTGAAAGGAAAGGACACACACATCTGCTCAGCTCCTTCCTTTCTTTCCTCCCTCCCTCCCCCTTCCCCTCCTCCGTCCCTCCCTTCCTTCCCTCTTTCCTTCCTTCCATCCAATCACCTATTCATTCCGTTCATCAAATATTTGAAATGCCCACTATCTGTCAGTCACCTTCCTGGCCCCTGGGAGAAGACAAATGCCAGAGAAAGCACTGTTTTCTCTCTCCTTGGAAATAAATACGGCCCATCTGGGTCTTGGAGTCTGTCTAATCTAAAACTGACAAAGGGCGGGGAAAGCAGATCTAAGGTAAGGGCTAAAGGTCCCACAATGTAACTGGATTGCTCAGGACCGAAATGTGTGGGAAGTACTTCAGCTTAAGCAACTTCACTTGTACCTGATTTAACAAAGAAAGGAAAGGATCTTAAAAATCCTCGGTGCAGCAAACAAAACCCCCATCCATGTAGTCGTTCAGCTGCATGTACAGGCGTGTGTGTGTGTGCGCGTGTGCGCCTGCTTGGGCACGTGCCAATCTAGTGTTCAGGGTTCCCTTTCCGTTCAGGTTTCTCTTTTATTTATTTATTTTGAGAAAGAGAGAGAGAGCATCCCAAGCAGGCTCAGCCCTGTCAGCGCAGAGCCCAAAGCGGGGCTCAAACTCAGGAACCGTGAGATCATGACCTGAGCTGAAACCAGGAGTTGGAAACTTAACCAACTGAGCCACCCAGGCGCCCCTCTGGCTCTTTTAAATGTGATCAGCCTCCTCTGTTCATCGTTTACCCTTTCTCTTTTTTAACAGAACGAGTTTGGGAAACCTTCATGGCTCCATATTCATTGGCTTCTGTTCATTCTCTGGTCCCACATTTTGACATTCCCCAGGCGGCCCAGGGTACCTGTTACAGATGCAGACTCCCAGTCACCATCCTCAGAGGTTCCGGGTCAGTAGGTCCAGGGAGGGGCCAGGAATCTGCACCTTTATCGGGCTCTCCAGGTGATTTTGAGGCCTCTTGTAGAAGGGCAGCATTTTGCGAATTACTTCCCTGTGTCACTAGCAAGCCGTAAATTATACAATTATTTATTATTTTTCCCCCTAGAAAGGATTCATTTCTTTGGCTCTGTTTCCACTCTCTACAGCTCCATCAACCTTCCTCTCTGATGAGCCAAGCCTTGGATCCGGTTCCCAGGCACCGCTGAGGACGATGAAGTTTATGAAAAAACCAGCAGGCAGCGTGTCATTCGCAGTTTCACCACTTGGTGGCGCCATTGCCCCACTTTCCATTTTCGGGCAGTCTGGCGTCCGGAGAGTTCCTACTGTCTTTTGCTAACGGTTTAGAATTTGTTGATGTTCTGATGTTTTTCATCCTTTGTTTCAACTCTGATTCAGATAAACGGTGACGCATCGGCAAGCCTGGAAAGGGGTTGCATTTTGTCGCACGCTCGCCACGGGTTGGGGGGGGATACATCCTGGACTGAGTTAGAGAAGATGGTCCCAAAGCGTGGACAAAGATTGGGGCTGGTGACAGTCAAGCTCGGAGAGGCTGACCCATAGCCCGGAGTCACGGGGAGTCATTTTTCTGCCTTCCCCCTCGGCCCTAATGCGGAGATTTCATATCCGCTGTAAACACCTAGTATTTGCCGATAACCTCCTGTGCGCCAGGCTCTTTACATGTCGCCTCATTTAATCCTCGCACTAATCCTGTATTTTGCGTCTCTCTCGGGAGGGAACGGGGCAGGCCTGAGGAAAATGAGACCGAGATCTCGCCAAATCCCATGTGCTTTCTGTACACAACACGGTCTCTGCTCATTCACTGGTCAAACATTGATAATAAAACAGATTTGCAAGCGATTCTGTTTTGGACCAACTGAAGGGCGCTCCAGCCTCAGGAAGGAAACTACTGAGCCCCCAGCTAGCGAGCGGTGGACACAGACTGATTCCCTTCTTTCAACCAAGGGTGGAGCAGGTCAAAAAAATAAATGAGAGGAAGGAAAATGCAGAACTTTCTAATGGGTCGGCAAACAGTCCCAGCAGCAGCTAAAATCAATGAAGCAACAATCGAGTGCATTTAAGTCAGGATGAAGGCCTGCTGGGCCCAGAAGCCCGTATCTCCTTTAGCTTCCTAAGGACATCTCCTGCCCTCTCCTACCTGTGGACTCTGCTATGGCTCCAAAAGCCACTGGTGGGGCGTCCAGCTGGAGTCACATGAAGAGACAATGTCCTGTCTATATGGATAATGTGGGCACAGGCAGGGAGGGCTTCCAGGTTAGTTACGGTGCAAACAGGACTTTAAAAGAGCTAACTTTACAGGGCGCCTGGGTGGCTCAGTCGGTTAAGCATCCGACTCTCGGTTTCAGCTCAGGTCCTGATCTCACGGTTTCGTGGGTTTGAGCCCTGCGCCGGGCTGCGCGCTGACAATGCAGAGCCTGCTTGGGATTCTGTCTTCCTCTCTCTCTCTGTCCCTTCCCCACTTGTGCTGTCTCTGTCTCTCTCAAAATAAATAACTAAACTTAAAAAGAAATAAGAGCTCAATTTAGGAATCACATAATGTCATTAGGGGGACCACTAAAAGCAAGTGTGATCTGATAGGAAGGAGCCACGTCTGAACCAAAACTATGAGGAGGTGCAGGGACCGTTGAATCCGGCAGGAGATGGAAAAAGCCCCCCTTTGGCCCCTAACGGGTGAGCGGCCTATTTTCTTATTTTACACGCCTGTTGGGCTCTTTGGCATCTCTGCTCCTCCCCAAGCCTCCCACACACCCAACCAGCCCACTCATCCCAGCGTCTTTCCTGGGATCACCTCCACTCAGGATTCCACGGCTGCTTGAACAAGGTGAAAGGGGGGAAACCCAGTTAACCCACAAGTGGTTGGGGTAGCCTGCGGCTGAGGGAATATCGGATCTGATTTGCTCAGCACCAAACTATGTGTCGAGGGATGCGGCCCCTGGTGAGCTGGGTGTTTGCTTCACCTATGGACTGAGGATGAAATCTAGGTGCTGGCATCCTGTGAACTCCGACCGTGTATGCTGGGCATCACTGACGCATGCGTTTGCTCACGTACTTGCCCAGCAAATGGCCATTGAATCCGCCCACTCTGGGCCCAGCAGCCTTCTCTGAAGAGGAGGTCACGGTGGGGGGCCCAACGAAGGGTCTGCTCTCACGGAGCGTATTTTAGTGAAGGGACGCAAAGACTGAGCAAACAAGCAGGCACACAAAAATCAAGGGGTGATGAGAGGCAGGGCGGAGGTAAAGAAATGTGGAGTGACCAAGCGTGACCGGGGGCTTAGCTGCGTGAGCGGGATCTGTCCCCAGGAGCCATGCACGCCTTCCCCAACAGCACACTTTCCCGGGGTGTTGACTCAGCACTGGTTTCTGCAGGACGAGAACCGAGGGATGGGCATCACGGCAAATGGGCGATGTCATGGCTTCTCGGTGACGCTACGAGATCAGAGATTTCTGAAGGCGCTGCCGCTCTGGCCCTGACTGGTGTGCAGAGGGAGCTGGAGACCTGGGGCAGCCTGTTGTCTCCTGGGGCATAGACTGCTTAGACTGCTCCAGCTAAAAGGACCCAACCCTTGAACGTCTGACTCTTGGTTTTGGCTCAGGTCATGATCCCAGGGCCATGGGATCGAGCCCTGGATCAGGCTCTGTGCCGAGCATGGAGCCAGCTTAAGATTCTCTCTCTCTCCCTCTCTCTCTCTCTCAAAATAACTTTTTTAAAATCTACATTAAAAGAAAAGACCCAACCTTCCCTTACAGAGGAATGAGCTGAAGCTAGCCAGGTGGGGTGTGTGTGTGTGTGTGTGTGTGGAGGGGTGCTTCTCTGACATCACACAACTACCCACCCAGTATTTTCTTTTCCATTCCTCCCCTGGGTCTCCCTATTTTTTGGGAAAGGAAAGGAGGGTATGGAAAAATTGACAATAAATTCTTCTGATTTTCCATGTGCCTGGTCCTGCCCCCACCCCATACGTGGCAGTGCTTGAATCAACTTGAGAAAGATTTCTAGAGTCTTTCCACGCTCTACTAATTTTGATGCTGCTGGGAAAAGGTGGCAGAATCATTGGTATACAGTGGGGGGTCTTGTAGGATCAGAATTGGCACAAGAGTCACCCTTACCGAACACCTACTGTGCCAGAGAACCATGAATAACTTATCTCACGCCTTTACATCCACCCTTCCGGTTGGGAGTTCACTCACAAGGAAACTGAGGTTCCAGGGAGGTTAAGTAACTTGCCCAGGGGGCATACTAAATAGTAGAGTTGAGATCTGAACACAGATCTCCTTGACTTTGTCAAACTTTGTCTTTTTTCTGCCACAGCATGCCAAGGAGGGTGCTGGAGACAATGAGAGTGAGGAATTAGCCTGTAATCTTTGTTCAAGACACCAAAGCTCTGAGACCACGCTGTCCCAGCCTTCTGTGAGTCAGGCACTCAGATGTTGGCACCTCGAAGCCCCCAGCCGTGCACCCCGGCTAAACCCTCCCATGGGATGACCTTGAGTCCTTGCTTAGGCTGCTAACATCCCATGAAACGCTCAGAGAACATCCCTTAGCACCCAGATTATGGTGCCAGCTGGGTCAAAAACCTGTCTCCACCTCCTATGCTTTTCTTCCTATATAGTCCGTTCTCCACACCCCAGCCAGGGTGATGCCTTGACAGTTTAAAATCCATCATGCTCTCCATCACATTTAGAAGGAAGTCCGGGCCCTCTGGGGCCCCCGGGCTGGTGTCTGCTTGCCTCCAGGACTTCACTTCTTCCTACATCGTCTCTCAACTCTGTGAGAGCCACACCATCTGCCTTCTGTTCCTACAACACGCGAGGTACTTTCCTGTCTCAGGACTCTTGCAGATGTGTTCCCACAGCCGGAGGACAGATTTCCCCCCCAGAAATCCCCACAGCTTGCTCCCTGACTTTATTTAGGTCTCAGCTCAAATGTCACCTCCGAGGAGCCTTCTCTCGCCACCTGACTGAACCCAGCCTACCCTACACATTTCCCCCACTTACTCTTATTTTATAGTTTTTCAATTCTGTCTTGAGTTCCTGTCCTTCCACTAGAACTCAGGCTCCTTGAAGGAAGGGATTTTATGTATAATCTCCCGCCCACCACAGAATCCAAGGGGCTCCACAGCATGTAGTACCCTGCAGACTCAGTAACAGCTTGTTGAATGAATGAATGAATGAGTGAATGAATGAATGAATGAAGAACAAAAGCTCATTCTCCCCATGAAATACAATGGGTTCTGAAGAAATTGAAGCCTTTTTGTGGAGAAATTTTCCAGTCATTCTTGGGCTCGGGCTGCAGTGGGAGACCCATGCTCATTGTCACAATTCTCTCCTTAGGACCTCCTTGCAAAATCAACCTCTCAGAGACACGGGGGAAGCCTGGTCCCTGAATGCCAGCCTGCCTTTGGATCTCATGCCTTCCCCTCTCCACCTCCCGCCCACTGCCCTGGCAAAGTGAACTGGTTTCCCCTCTTCTGCTCACAGCTTGACACCTTCACGCTTCCTGCTTTGGTTCAGGTCAAGACCAGCTCCCAGAAATATGCCTCTCCTAGACGGTCTCACTCTAAATGTAAATCTCTGATAACGGGGAGGAAGAGCTTGGGACTGAAAAGGTTGGAGAGAGGGAAGGAGGGACCAGGGAGAAGTCACATGCAGGTTGGCAGTCCCTATCACCCCCTTTCAGGATTTTTCCTTTGGTAGCAATGAAGGTAGAGGCATACTCTATGCCCCCCCGGGGCAGGGGCATAACTCCTGACTCTTCCCTTTGTGCTTCAGGTTTCCTTTTTGGGTCTCCAGTTTCCTTCCCCTTTTGAGAGGATGGTTGGTGATGTAGACAAAGTCACCCCAGATTCCATTTCCCTCTCTTTCAAGGGATGTCAAAGGTGACATTGAATGAATCTAGCAAAGAAGTATTTTATAAAGCTTTGGATGCTGAGATGGAATCGTTCATACCAGGTCGAGCAACTCTAGACACACCAGATAACCTAACCAGTTTGGACCACCAAGATGCTGCAAAGGCAGATTCTCCTCACTGGGAAGTCTAGCTTCCAGAAGGCACGTGGGTTTGCCCAGTCTTGCAAGTAATTCTCCCAAAAGGTCAAGGCTGCAAACACACCCCATTAGCCAAGGTTGTTGCGTAAGGATCTGCCACTTTTACCCCCAGTCGTCATCCACTTTGCCTTGTCTTAGTCCCACTCCCATTCTTTTCAAATCCAATCCAAGTGACTGCTTCAAGTTGAGGCATAAAAGTCCTCACCCTCCTGATCCAAGGCTTGTGCCCACATAACACCGGTTTATGGTCAGAGGTTATTTCTGCCCTCGGAGTCAGCACCTTCCTCTTCTGCTCTGCCACGGGTCAGCTGCCCCTGGGAGCTGCGCACGGCAGACCAGACCAGCAACTTACAGCTCTGGTTCATATTTGTGGGACCCGGTCCTCCAGGCAGCCTGCAAAGTGGCCATTAACAGACGGCACCACGTGACTTAGCTTCTCCAGAGCCAGGAATAAATTGCATCCCTGGAAAATCTCTATTTCAGTAGTGGCCTATTTACATTTTTCATTGATTAAGCCTATTAGGAATGTTTCCTCCGGGAGAAGAATAAAAAAGGTGGAACAAAAACAAAAAGGCAAGACAAAGAAGAAACTGTGGAAAAACAACAACAACAACAACAACACTCCATCCAAAGCTCTGCTGTTTCTCTTGGGCACAGGTTTATATACCACCTGTGTGCAAAATGAACATCTGACTTGGTGACGATACAAGAACATTGGCTGCTCAAAGTGTCTTCTGAATCCCCCCCAAAGACGCCAGGAGATCCCAGACCAAAGAGTCTATTTTTCAAGGAAAACTGCAGCCAGACATTTTTTTTTTTTAATTCTGGTGATAGCCCTGTCACATGCTACCAGAAGTGTTGGAAAAACAACAACAACAACAACAACAACATTGAAAACAAAATAAGGTTAAAAAAAAAAAAGAGCCCAGTTGGGAGAGCAAGCAGGCATGGGCTGTTTGGTGGGCTGGCTGGCAGTCACGTGTGTGATGGGCTCAATACTGACCCTGTGGCCTCAGCCACATGGTGAATGCAGTCACGCTCATGTTAGCCCAGGGCCCAGCACTCAGTAAGCTCGGGGTAGGTAATGCTGTGTCACCTTCTGACAAGGATCCCCTTTAGGGATCAGCTCTTCTGAGGGGCTGCCTCTTCTGTGAGAACATTCCAACATCTAAGCTCCTGGCAAATTGGGATCGTCTTCTTTTCCCTAATGTGGTTGTCTGGTCCTCGGCCTATTATAGGTCCCTTGTTGCATGGTTTGCGCCACCAGAACTGTGATTTTTATTCACATTTTTTAGACCACTCCCACAACATGCAGGAGCGCAGTGAATAAGTGGTACAACCACAGAGGTTGACGGTTGCCATATTTTTGGTTTCTGCTTCCTGGCTCTTGTATGGTAGGTTCAGAGATGGGACAAAGATGCTCTAAACCAGAAATGCATAAGAGCATGGGAGTTCTCTTGCTCACTTGCCTTCGTCAAGAAATAACAACCCATTTTTGGAATATAAGGCAGTGGCATAACTTCCCTAACTAATCATTTTCTCGCCTCTAAGCTAATAGTTCCTCTTGTAGCTGCCTCACAGGACTATCAGGAGGCTCAAATAAGATAATATGCATCTGAAAGCTCTTTGCTAGTGGGAAAGTATGATATGGGCGTAAGGTGTTATTATCCCTTTAATCTTTCTAGTCTCATAATGGAGAAAAAATTCCAAAGACAAATTGGGAGCTCATTTCAGGCTCTCAGCTGCCTCTTGCTACATGAGGTCCATGACAATTAAATGCTGCAGAAGAGTCTGGCTGAATTCAAATAAACAGCAGTGAGAAATACATATGTCAACCCTGTAGCGCTGCTGAAGACTGGCAGAATTCTCCTTCAGGCCTCTGGGACTCACCCGCTGGCTGAGATGCCAATTTGCATAAGACTGCAGATGCCATTCTGGGTAAGACCTTTATTTCATGCATTTCAATTTCCTGCTCTCACCATGCCACCACGGGTCATTCTGCAAGAGAGCATGGCTGTGCCCTGTGATCGTGGAGCGCAGAGCCTCTGGAAGTGAATTCAGGGAGCTCTGCCCAGACCCTCCCACCCCTCTGGGACTGAGGCACCCTTTCCCCCACCTGATGGGAGTCGTGGCAGCTGATGGCTCTCAGCTGAGTCCCAATCAAGGCATTGCCCTCAGCCTAAGAGAGCCCCGTGTCCAAAGCCAGGCCCCTCCCGTATCCAGTGACTCGTCAGTGATGTGGAGGGATGGCTCCCTTGACCTGGCTCCCTTTTCTCAAAATGGACAACTCAGAAGGGCCACCCCAGCTCCAGAGCTCCCCATCGGATCCTCTGAGGTATCTGATTTGAGGCCATTCTGTTTCTCCCTTTGCCCAATTATGAGTCCCTCCCCCGCTCACAGGTGTTGTTCTGGAAAGCACTACTTGATAAAGCTCCTGCATGCCAATCTCTGAGAACCTTTACCCACGGCACCTCTCAAACGGCCTTCCTGGAAATGGGTTACTGGTCTGCAAAGGATACTGATCCTCTCAGCCCTTGGAAAAGCTAGGTCAGTCCCACATCAGTCTGTGTCCCCAGGTGAGTTGCCTTGGCCATCTTCAACATTCTCCATTTATGCTGGGTTACCACAAACATGATTTTCTAGGTACCATGATAAGAAAAGTTTGGGAAGCACTAATGTGAGGTGTGGTCCACTTAGAAATTGATCTATTTAAAAAATTTTTTTTTAATGTTTATTCATTTTTTGATAGAGACAAAACGTGAGGGGGGGTTGCAGAGAGAGAGGGAGACACAGAATCCGAAGCAGGCGCCAGGCTCCGAGCCGTCAGCACAGAGCCCGACTCGGGGCTCAAACTCACAGAGTGTGAGATCATGACCTGAGCCGAAGTTAGAAGCTCAACTGACTGAGCCACCCAGGCGCCCCTGAAATTAATCTATTTTAACACACTATAGCTGCCTTTCCAGTATCCATTCCCTCTCTTCCTTACTTGCGGAACCCTGGCTGTAATTTGAGGCGGTAATTTTCTCAGCCGAAAAACAAAACAAAACCAAAACACATTTCCCAGCCTGCTCTGCAGCCGGGGAGAGCCATGTACTTCGTTCTTGTTCAGTGGAGAGAAGCAGAAGTTTGTTGCTCCCCTAATAAGGCATCTCTCCACCTTGGCGGTCATCCTGCCTGGAACAGGAGGGGCAGGGGTGACCAAGCCCATGTGTTGCGTGAATTCATCATCTATTGCCGCATAAAAATTACCCCCAAACTTGGAAGCTTTGGATGGACATTTATTACCTCGCGGTTTCCATGGGTCAGAAGTTAAGGGGAAAAGGGTCACTTTGATGTATTCTCTTGGCAATGCAGCCCAAATTTGGTATGATAGGGGAGGGAGCTACAGAAGGATATAAATAAATACCAGGAGGCAGGGCTCATTAGCGGCCTTGTTAGGGACTGCCTGCCGCCATCCACCCTCGGGCCCCAGTGCTACACACCCATCCCATGTGCACACTCTCCTCCCCCATCTGCAGAAGCCTCACCCCATTCTGGGATCAACATACGATACAGAACGTTGTCCTGTAAATCAGGTCTGCGCGTGGATGAGACACTTCCGGTATGGTTCCCAGTAGTGGCTCCAAGCCAATTCCACCCCAATTTGTACAGTCTGTAGAGCACGACATTTTCATTTCTTTTCTTATTGTTCATTTATTTATTCATTTATTTTGAGGGGGGGGGAAGGGCAGAAAAAGAGAGAGAGAGAGAGAGAGAGAGAGAGAGAGAGAGAGAGAATCCCAAGCAGGCTCTGCACTGTCAGCACGGAGCCTGATGGGGGGCTTGAACCCATGAATCATGCCCTGGGCTGAAACCAAGAGTCAGACGCTTAACGGACTGAGTCACCCAGGCGTCCTGCATGACATTTTTGTTTCATGACTTACATGTAAATGTGTCCGAAAGAAGAGGGGAAAAAAAGGATAATTTGGCTCTTATTTCAACCCACTGCATACTAGAGTGTGCAAATCTGAACCTGGACACACACACATGCACACCTCCTCCAAAGCACATTTCCAGAAGCAGTGCTCTAACCAAGTAGGCAAGATAAAGACAAGATTACTCAAGCAGAAGTGCCAAAGCTGATATTTGTTTGCGATGAGAACAGCAATGTGATCAGAAATGCTACTCACAAAGGGCTGAGTCAGCAGATGCCAGCTGGGGATCCAAAGCCTTCTTCACCCGTCCCTGCAGCTCCCCGTGGAAAGCAGAGACGGAGCGAGGGTTAGGCTGGGGCAGGAGATGCGTGGCAAAGTTAGGACAGGGGCAGTAGAGCTGGGAGCAGGAAAGGAATAATAGAGACTTTATAGGGCAGTGTGCCTGTCTTCCCTCACCATTCTGAGAAGACATCACTCTGTGTTTTACCTTGCCCACCAAAACACTCAGTGTCCTACCAAACGAGGGGCACAGAAACAGCCCTTGTCGAGAATATCTTCAGTTGCTGAATTGCTTCGCTGTGATCCGAGGTCCCTCATTCCTGTCTAGTTGATGGCACATCTTTGTCCTTTGCATTAATGTCTGATAACTATCCCAGGTGAGGCCAGCTAAGCACTTTCTTCATTGTGCTATCTGCGTGAAGGTTCTCAGAGGACAATTCCAGACACAGATAGAAAAGCCAGGGCTGGATACCACTCTGCTGGCTTTGCTGTCTGTGCAGATGTTGCCAGAGATTCAGTCTCTCTCTCTGCATGTTTAAGGTTCACTCCACAAAATTAACATTAATAACCAGCTGAAACTCACCTTGTCAACTGAGGCCACCAAGCCAGAATTTACAACCCTTTACATCCTGTACCCTAGAAGGAGAAATTTGAGAACGTAAGCCACCTTGGCTATTAGTCCCTATCTGATATTGGTCTCTTGGTTCCAATAATTCCCCCCACCCCCAGCCTTGTTCCACCTGGCTGAGCCTTTGTCCTGAGCCTACTTCCACCTAAATCGTTGCCTTGGTTCCAAGGACTTCAGCACATCCAAGAATAGGATAGAACCTTATTCTGCCTCCTCCAAGGCTTGATTTTGAACCTAAATTCTTAAAAATAGCCTTTGCCTTCTACCTGGTGAGAGTGGCCCCTGGTCCTTACTTGTTATAACCAGATCCTTCTTCCTGAAACTTGGGTTTGCTGGAACCCTCACTGTTCCTGGGTCGAGGTGGGTGGCTTTTCCACTATGGCCTTTACTTGTCAGACCACCTATGAGAACATGGCATTCATGGCTGGAAGGGACTTCAAACATCATCTAGTCCAACAATCCCAACATGCTTTGCCTGACAATAAACTCAGGGGATCATTCACACATTCCTCAGATTCAAAGCTCTCCCCTAATCACGCTGAATCAAAACAACTTAAAGGCAAACATTTAAAAAAATGTCTCTCGAGGGCTAAGGGCCAGGATGGCCTTGGAGGTCTAGGGATGCCATTTCTCAGATTTTTTTTAAAGCTGGCTAATGGGTAGGGGAAGCCTGGCCACGACTGGCAGACATAGGGCCAAATGTGACACCGCAAAGAGGTGACACAGAATGAGAAGGAGGCGCCCCCACGGACTTCTGACTCACAGCCATGGCCGGCTTCTCCTGGGCTGCCTCCTAATTCAGTTCCAAGATGAGGCCATCTCAAACACTGTGGACAAAGTGTTCGCCTAAACAAGGGGGACCAACCTTATGGGTTTCAGTCTTTCAGTTTGTTGCTGATCTAGGAGCCTGTGAATCTGAACTGCTCCAGATGGTTCTTTAAAATAAAGAAGATCCTTCCTGGACTCATGGCCAGCTAAGGAACGATGGACAGGCCATGGAAACACACCCCCGTCTCCACCCGGAGCTTTGAACCCTCTTTGCAAAGCAAGTGTTGTCCCAGACCATTCCTTGCAGGGTCAGCCCTGTCCAGCCATGCAGCTGAACGCTAGTCCTTCACCCAGTCCTGGTCTGTATTTGTCTGAAATTGCACACTTACCGGCTAGCGGGTAAGATACCCTGGCAGGCCAGATGGCCAGACACATTGGGGGACTCTGGGGGTGTGAACCTGGTGCTTTTTGGAGAGGTGGAGAAAGTCAATCAACTAAATCTGGGAAGCCCACGAAGTGTGACAGATTCTGCTCAAGATGGACTCAATAGGCACATAAGTAATTCAAAAGGTGCCCTGCTAGGAGCCCCAAAGCTTCCACAGAAGGCTCCTTGACTTCACCCAAGCTCCGGATAGTCAAGGGCACATTTGCTAAAGGTGACGGCCAATGACTCGGCAGAGGGAGAAAGGCCTGGCAGTGCAAATATTCAGATGCTTTGGCTGGGCCACTTCTAGATTATTTATTTATGGAAGCGGGTATTTCCAGGTAGCTGACCAAAGAGAGACCAATTACTTAGTTGTTCAACAAGAGAAATCCCTGGGTAGGGATGGGGCCTACCCAGGACTTTCCCAGAGGCTGCGGGAGGGGCAGTGGCATGGTGCAACTCTGCCAGTGTGTCACACGTCAGTACAGCGAGCCTTAATGTCGGGGGCATGGGGGGGTGCGCAGAAAACACCTGTGCTAACCCGACCCAGAGGAAGGGGAAGAGTCTGCAGGGGCTTCTGAGGACCAGGAGTGGAGCTCGCTCCTTCCAGCACTGCACCCACAGGCACCGGGAATCCATGCGGTGCAGATACGGGGAGCTTCCCCTGGAAAGGCAATTCTAGAAGGAGAAGGCAGCCCTGATGAACGCACGGCAGCCTTTGAGAAGATTAATGTGTGGACAAGGGGAAACCAATGAATGCAATTTATTTAGACTTTCCAAAAGGCTCCGCGCTAACGGCTATTTTTAAAAGTCACTGTGCGATCTGGGTTTTAAAGGACTAGCTTTTTGAGGTTAATGCCCACAAAGACACCCCCGTTTTCCTGCCACCCCCACAGAATATGGATGACACGTGACTTTCACCCCATGTAGTGATTTCTCAGCAGAGTCTCACCACCTCCTGCCCCTCGAGAAGTGACCTCCCTGGGGGGCGCTGGGTGGCTCAGGCGGTTAAGCAACCGGCTCTTGAGTTCTGCTCGGGTCATGATCTCTGGGTTCCCGGGATGGAGCCCTGTGTCACTTTGCGCTGACAGCGTGGAGCCTGTTTGGGATGCTCTCTCTCCCTCTCTCTCTTTGTCCCTCCCGCTGCTTTCATGCCCTCTCTCTCTCTGTTCTCTCTCTCTCTCTCTCAAAATTAATAAATAAACATTTTTTTTTCTAAAACCAGAAGTGACCTCCCACTCTGTCCCTTCTGAATTCCCAGCTCGGTCCTCCCTTAGTTAACACTTCCTACCTTGCGTGTAATTCCACGTGTGTAGCTCATCCCCTAATAGCCTGGAATGCACCCCAGGACAGGGACAGTGGCTTAGCCATTGTTGTAGCCTACATAGTACACTCACTGGGATTTCCTGACCCTAAGTCAGAGAGCAAAGGTGACTTCAGGCCCAGGAACCTTCACCAGTAGCGTTTACGCCTGGGGATATTGCACGAGCATTTCCAATTCAGCCTGGCCACCTCTGCAGCTGTGATCCCCCCCCCCCCCCCCCCCCCCCCCGGCACCTCCCGCCCCGCATCACATACAGCTGCTCTCCCTGTGTCCTCTCTTTGGTTTCTGGCACCACTCCCCCCACCCACCTGGGAGTGCCCCTTCTCTCCATCCCCACTGCACCTGCCTTAGCTTGGGCCCTCATGCTGCCCCTGTATCACAGCACCTCATGTCCCCTCCAGCCTCACCCTTTGCACCACCTTTTGTCCTGCCTGCCCAGAGCTGGAACCACTGCCATATGGAGGCCCCTGCAGGTGCACCCCTATTACCTCCCAGTCTGTCCCTCCTTCCCTTCTTCCAGCTTCTTCCTGTAGCGAAATCCTGCTTGTCCTTTCTATCTCAACCCAAGTGCTGTCTCCTCTGAGAAAATTTTTCTGAACCCTCAGTCTGGATTTATTGCTTTTCCTAGGTGCTCATTCATTCAACAAGTATTTCTTGAGCAGCTACTATGTGGCAGGTGTTATGCTAGGCAAGAGCGATACATAGTGAAGGAGACAGACACAGTCTCTGTTCTCACAGAGCTCAGCATCTAAGGAGGGGCACAGACAAATTTACAAAGAACCATAAAATATATAGTAACTGTTAAAATAAGTGCCTCCTTCTGCCACAGGGCCTTTGCATATGGTATTCCCGTACCTCCCTCCCCAGAATTCTGTCTCTTCTTTGTCTAGTACTCCTTCAAATTTAGACTTAATTAGTTCCCCAGGTGAAATCAAATCCCCATCCTTTATGCTTTTATCACATTTTGTACTTCTCTATCAGAGCATGTAACACAATTTTAATATCATATTTATTTGTATCGTTATTTGGATAATGATTACTAACTCTTCTGGACTGTAAGCTTCGTAAGGGCAGGGAGATGTCCATTCTGCTCACCTAGATAAACCTCGAATAACAGAAGCTCAGCAGGTATTAGTTGCGTGATGAAGTGCTAGGGAAATAAATAGTAGAAATACCAACCTGATTTGAGGGTGGGGGGAGGTAGACAGAGCTGCTCAGAGGCTGTGATGAATTGGAGACCTTGAAAGGAGTGTAGAAATGAGGCCCCGAGTAAGTGGGCAGCAAAAGCATTCCAGGCAGCGATCACAGCTTTGGGAAGACTGTAGCTAGATGGCCTGGTGTTTGTGAGCCCAGGTTTGCCAAGTAGGGTGCTATTCCCCAAGGGGCGCATAAAATAACCCATGAGGAAGCAGGAAGAGGGAATAGTCACCTACTTATGCTGAATGTTTAACAGAATAGGAAATTAAGCTCTATTATTGTCTAATAAAGCGGCAGAACCCAGCAAGTCCCTTAGTGTCAGAGGGTCACGTGCCACGGGAAGTCCATGATGTATTCTGGAAGCAGAACCGCCATGCCTTAATGTGAAGCCTATATGTGTCCACTACATGAGCTCATGGGTTATATTGCTTAGTCTAAACCTAGGCAAAATGAAGCGTGGTTTAAAGAGGTTTCTGCAAAGAAGCCACAGATCGAAGATATGTGAGTAGAAATGAACAAGGATTTTCTTCTGACCACTGTTTTACATCATACACAAAAATTAGCTCAAAGTAGATTAAAGACTTGAGTGTAAGACCTAAAGGCATAAATCTCCTAGAAGAAAACTTGAGTGGTAAGCTATTTGACATTGGTCTTGGCAATGAATTTTTGGATCTGACTTCAAAAGCAAAAATAAACAAGCGGGGGTATGTCAAACCAAAAAGCTTCTGCACAACAAAGGAAGCCATCAATAAAACAAAAAGGCAACCTACTGAATGGGAGAAAATAATGATATTTTGATGATATATTCAATATCCAAAATATACAAAGGCTCATTAAACATGACAGCAAAACAACAAACAGTCCAATTAAAAATGGACAGAGGACCTGAATAGACATTTTTTCAAAGAAGATATACAGAGGGCCAACAGGCACGTGAAAAGATGCTCAAAATCACTAATCATCAGAGAAAATTAAAACCACAATGAGATATCACCTTACACCTGTTAGAATGGTTGTTATAAAAAAAAAAAAACAAGAAACAAGTATTGGTGAGGATGTGGAAAAGGGGGATCCTTGTACATTGCTAGTGGGAATGTAAATTGTTGCAACCATAGGGAAAACAGTATGGAGGTTCCTCAAAATATTAAAAATAGAGCACCATATGATCCAACAACTCCTCTTCTGGGTATTTATCCAAAGAAAACAAAAACACTAATTTACAAAGAAATATTTACCCCTATATTCACTGCAGCATGACTTACAATAGCCAAAATATGAAAGCAACCTAAGTGTCCATCAATGGATGAACAGGTACAGAAGATGTGTTTGTATACAATAGAACACTACTCAGCCATAAAAAGGAATGAAATCTCGCCATGTGTGACAGCATGGATGATTCTTGAAGGAGTTCTGCTAAGTGAAATAAGCCAATGCCATATGATTTCACATATTAATGTGGAATCTAAAATATGAGACAAATGACCAAACAAAACAGAATCATACATACAAAGAGCAGAATGGTGGTTGCCGGGGTGGGGGGCATGTTGGAAAGTGGGTAAAATAGATGACGGGGGTCAAGAGGTACCAATGCCAGTTATAAAATAAATAAGTCATGGAGATGTCATGTACAGCATGGTGACTACAGCCAGTCATATTCTCGAGCATACTTGGAAGTTACCAAGAGACTAAATCCTAAAAACTAACTTTGTAGGATGATGGATGGCAATTAGACTTACTGTGGCGATCATTTCACAATGTATACAAATGTCAGATCATTATTTGTACACCTGGTACCAATATAAGGCTATCTATCTGTTATACTTCAATTAAAAATTTTTTTAAAAAAGAATTTGCTGCTGAACTGACACTGCCTGAAACAAATTCTTTCTCAGCCACATTATGAGACAAAAACAATTATTTAATCAAATCTGACAAGAAGTCTGCTAAAAGAATATGAAATCATCACCAAAGCTTTTTGAAATGCGGATTTACATCCTCTGTTGTTAGTGTTGAATCTCACCCTAGCTGTAGTTCTTCTTGTCTTGATCTATTAGTTAATGGTGATAACACATGTATACAATTTGTAAATAAATATACATATATTGGAGTGTGTGTGCGTGCGTGCGTGTGTGTGTGTTGTGTGAACCTAGAAGGTTTTTGCCTATTTACCTGTTGTTGTGTTCAACCACAGATTTGTCTGTTGTGGTGTGCAACCACGACTTTGGAAACATTTCATTAAAGAACCAAAGAAGGTCAACATAGTAGAACTGGGAAGCAAGAGAGGAGAGTGTTGAGAAACTGGTTTGGAGATGTAAACAGGGAACATATCTCTATCATAGTATTTATCATACTATTTATAATTGTTTATTTTAGGGGTTCCTAACATGGTTTTTGGGGTTAAATTAAACTCAGTTATGTGTGTGTATGAGTATTTTCTGAAGATGACTCATAATCTTCATACGATTCTCTAACGGTTATATCTTAGTAAATGTTAAGAACTATCAGTTGAGTTAATGGTCTGCCCTTCCCAACTGAATTGTGTTCCTTGTTGTCAAAGACTCTCGTCTTTACGGTCATCCTCATGATAGATATAAAACAGGGCCTCAATAATTATTAAATGAATCAATAATTTACCTATTGCTTTCTCTTCCAGCATTAGAAGACAAAGGATGGGGCGCCTGGGTGGCTCAGTTGGTTGGGCGTCTGACTTCAGCCCAGGTCATGATCTCCCACTTTGTGGGTTCGGGCCCCACATCGGGCTCTGTGCTGACAGCTCGGAGCCTGGAGCCTGCTTCAGATTCTGTATCTCCTGCTTGCACTCTGTCTCTCTGTCTCCCAAAAATAAGTAAATATTTTTTTTAAAAGACAAAGGAACCAGAAAACCACATGCAGCTAAAAGTTGATTCTCTCACGAAAAGAGAATTTTACAGATTTTATTCAACATACGCTTACATAACACCAATTGTGTGCAGATAATAGTCTAAGTCTTTTAGTGATATAAACTCATTCAGTCCTTACAATAAATCTAGGATCAAGAAAGTATCACTGTCCTATTTTTGGGAGAGCAGGGCTGAAGTACAGAGAGGTTAAGTGGCCTGCCAAGGGTATACAGCTGGTAAGTGGCAGAGGCAGGGATCAAACCCAGACAATCTGGCTGCAGAGTCTGTGCATGTGACAATTATCCCATGGCGTGACCTGCATGTCAGCCCACAGATGCAAGGGTCAATGTCATCAGAAGATGCTCAGTGTAACCTGACAGCAAAGACACCTGCCGTAACCTCCCTTGCTCCTCAGCAAATAATGCCCTTCCAAAGCAATATAGGGAAAAGCAGAGTTAGATCCAAAGGGCTTGAATTCATATGACTACGAATGTTAAGCTTGAGTGAATAACTCTACTTTTTCAGCTCACAAAGGCGTGAAATTTCATTGTGGAAATTATATAACATATCCAAAACGTAGAGAAAAAATGCAATGGGCTTCCATTTATCCATCATCCATCCCCAACAATTATCAATATGTGACCAATCATGTTTCATCCGGATTCTCGCTCACTCCCCCATTTTATTATTTTCAGTAAACTCCTAATATGTGATTTCATACTGGGACTTTAAAATGTTGTATTCCTCACTTAGAAACTGTCTAGGATTGAAATCAAGGGACCTGAGTTTGAGTCTTGCCTCTACAATTTTCCAGCTGTCCTTGGACAATAACTTCTCTGAGCCTCCATTGCAACTTCTGTAAATGATGGATGATAATGCCTGTTTCACTATCTGGTTTTGATTAGAGAATTCAACATGTATGGGGGTAATTTTTCAACTGTAAAGTTCCTGGCTGAACCTCAGCCTAACTCTGCTTTTGTCTTGCTACACTACATGGAGCACGTAATGGCTAATTTTGTATGTCAAGTTGGCAAGATTATAGTGTCCAGACATTTGGCCAAACACCAGTGTATGTGTTGCTGCAAAGGTATGTTTTGGATGTGATTAACATTCACAGTCAGTTGGCTTTGAGTAAAGCAGATTACCCTCCATAATCTGGGTGAGACCTGTCTAATCAGTTGAAGGTCTTCAGAGAGAAAATTGATGTTTCCTGAAAAAGAAAACATTCTGCCTCCAGATTGTAGCATGGAAACTCTATATGAGTTCTCTGCCTTTGGACTCAAGCCTGCAACATCAACTCTTACTCAGATTTCCAGCCTGCCAATTGCCTATGGATTTGGGACATGCCAGCCACACAATCACGTCTGGCTTCTAATTGGGATAAACCAATGAGACTCAGCAGCAGGTGATTGGAGGGTGGAAGAGAGAGGGGTCGGGGTATTTATTTTCATGGTACTCTCCCGTATTTGCCGTACATCTCTACCAGCGTGGTCCTCTCCCCACTGCCCAGGTTCAGTACTGCTTCCTCCCATCCCCTCCAGAGGAGGTGGTGACGATGCTCTCCCCACATTGTTCCCAGCCCTGAGCTCTGTCTCTTGTGGTTTCTTCACACTGCCCATACCTTTGTGGTCTCTTTATTGAGCACCCCTCAGTTACCCAGTGTGAGTGCTCCTTCTGTTTCCTTCTGGAACCCCAAGTGATACAGATGCCAGAGAAAGCAATTTACCAGAGACTCTATGCTGGATATGTGGATTAAGCCTTTCACTAAGAATTCCATTAGGAAAACTTCAAGTGCTCATTAGTATCACTTTTCCCAAGTCCCCAAACTGTCATGTTCCAAGCTCTGCAGCTCTCGGTGAGACACAGCTAAGGTGTGCCCCCACCATACCCCCTATCCTCTCCCCTCACAAGGCTTCCCCTCAGGGGAGCTGTGCTCACTCAGATGCCTCAAGTCTGCCCGTGACCTTTGATGGCATCTTAGCAGGGGGAAACCAGAGCCTCCCCTTTGCCATAGTATCACCTCATGTCCTTCCTTCCACAACATCCGTGTCCTCCTTCCTGTCCTCTGAGCCTTGCTCTCTCTGGTATCCCCTAACCCACAGCCTCTGAAGCCAGCTCAGTCAAGGTCAGCGGTTCCCTCATCTGCCCTAATGATATGCATGGACCCACTTCACACACACAATCAAAATACCTTGATTATTGAAATCACTATTGCCACTTTTCTTTTAGACATGGTTGATTTCACCAGCGGCCCTTTCTACAGCATACACAGCTCATTTTCACCCAGAGCTAATTGGGTATCTTTTCATTTCCTCCATGAGTCCCCTAGGGTGGCTCCCCAGTCCTTGCCCTGTAGAAATACTTACAATCGCGCTCCAAATATTAGCGATATGTTTTAAAAAACATGTCCAATTTTACCAGGAATCCGATATTATATTCAAAGCCAGTCACAACCTGTCCTTCCTTGGCATCTTACTTTGGAAGCAGGAAAACAACCTTTCTTGTTTATATTAAAAAAAAAAAAAGAAATAAAAATAAAACTTGACCTCTATTCACCAAAGCAACTGTGTGTGGAAATGTTGCTTTAAATAATTAAAAACACTGATAAACTACAAAGCAGCCATTCTCCCCTGCTATAGCAAAAGATGTCCATTTTAATGAGGCATTGATATGATATAGCCATTCTGATGCTTCCCCTGATTCTATTAAAATAGGATTATGTATGGGTGTCTGTGTGTAGCCATAAGAACAAACTCAAAGACCAAAAAGTACAAAAGCTGTTTGAAAGCTGATTAAAATGGCCTTCAGGATTCAGGGGGCAGGGATAAAGTAAACACCATCTCCCTGCCAACCACCCTCTCTGTCACGAACATACAGAGTGTAGTCAGCCAGCGTATCTGCTTTTGGAGTTTATAACTCAGCTGGTTAATGGCCTGTGGACATGAATATTACCCACCCCAGAGTCATCAGTTAGCTGGGACCTCTTTGACAACCTTCCCCACCCAAACCTCCATTAGGCCATGGTACAGAAGTGGGGGGCCTTCCTTAAGCAAATCCACCCAGCTTCTGTGGCCAGGGAAGGATTTTCTACTCAATAGTGAGGAGATGTAGCCTGGGAGAAAGCTGAGAGTCTCTGGGAGCCAGGATGGCTGAGAACCACAGCAGAGATCTGGGCGTCCGGACCAGCCTGACCCACCCTGGACACACTTCCTGGCCAGAAGAGTTGGCAACAAGCAGAAAACCCACCCAATCTACAGCCTTTCAGAGGAAAGTGGCTTTTCTCCCTCCTTGTTAGCCACTAGCCTTCATACCATGGGAACCACTTAGAAACAGTAGGTGAGGTCATAGGGTAGGTCTATTTTTAATTTTCTGAGGAACCTCCACACTGTTTTCCACTCATAGCACTGCTAGGAATTTACCCAAGGGATACAGGGGTATTGATGCATAGGGGCACTTGTACCCCAATGTTTACAGCAGCACTCTCAACAATAGCCAAATTATGGAAAGAGCCTAAATGTCCATCAACTGATGAATGGATAAAGAAATTGTGGTTTATATACACAATGGAGTACTACGTGGCAATAAGAATGAAATATGGCCCTTTGTAGCAACATGGATGGAACTGGAGAGTGTGATGCTAAGTGAAATAAGCCATACAGAGAAAGACAGATACCATATGTTTTCACTCTTATGTGGATCCTGAGAAACTTAACAGAAACCCATGGAGGAGGGGAAGGAAAAAAAACAAAAAAAAGAGGTTAGAGTGGGAGAGAGCCAAAGCATAAGAGACTCCAAACTGAGAACAAACTGAGGGTTGATGGGGGGGTGGGAGGGAGGGGAGGGTGGGGGATGGGTATTGAGGAGGGCACCTTTTGGGATGAGCACTGGGTGTTGTATGGAAACCAATTTGACAATAAATTTCATATATTGAAAAAAAAAAAGAAAGAGAATTGGATGTCCAATGGTTATCATCATGATGTAACAATTTACTCCAAAATGTAGTGGCTTAAAATAATAAACATTTATATCTCACACACACACAAAAAAGAAACAGTAGGTGCGGAGTAAAGAAATCTGCCCAAATTTGCCTCTTCTGACACATTTCACTACCCTGCTCTCTGAACCTTTCCTTCCTTCACTCACTCCGCTGTTTCTCCCCAAACCCACTCAGACAGGTGTCAAACAGCCAAAGGAAGGAAAGATGTTTTACATGGAAATGGTGGTCTTACATATTTTTACTCTGGAATTAAACAGCACGGTTGTATGGGAGAGTGTCCATTGAGGTGTTCAGTACTTTATTATTCGTCTGTCTTCACACATCTCGGGAAGGCACTAGGCTTCCGGGTCAGGTAGACCTGGTTACAACTTATTACTACATGACGGTGGGAGGATGTTTGACCTCTCTGGTCTACAGTTCCTTATTTATCGACTGGGACAACGATAAGGCCTAATAATGGGACAATTATGAGGATTACGATAGTCAGTGAATGTAAAGGGACTTGAGGTAGAACTTGCAATATATCAGGTCTTCAGACACACAGAAGATACCACGCTATCTGCCCAAGTCATTATAGGAGCACAGAATTCACATTTTCTTGGAAGCCAGTAGCGAAGGCTCATTCTGTATGCAGACATCGTGACACTTACCCAGGGGGAAGCCCTAGCCTGGGAACTTTGAGGGACAGTGAGAAGAGTGTCACCAAAATACTAGGCTTCCAATAACTCTCATGAGAATTAAACTCTTTCCCCAAGTTTCCTTTCTCCCAGCTGCTCTGGGAGCCAATCTCTTCTTTTAAATGGGTCAGAAGCTCATGTGAGGACATGATCCTGTGTCTGGATTTAGCTATGATACTTCCTCCCACCAACTCTGCAGGCCTTAAATTAGGTCTTCTAGTTCCATTCTTCCTCCCACTACAATCTATTCTTCTTTCAATAGTGAGAGGAATTTTCTTTACAATAAATCAGTCAGTGTCACCTGTCTGCTCACAATTTCCCATCTCACTCAGGGTAAAATCCCAATTCTTTGTAGTGACCAAAAAGGTGCTCCATGACATATCCCTTCTCCCACCCCACCCCTGCTATCTCTTCAAGCTCATCTACTCTAGCCACACTAACATCAAACTCACTAAGCATATGCCAGCCACAGGGCCTTTGAACTTGCTTCCCTTGATCTAAAAAGGTTTTTTTTTTTTTTTTCACTAGCAGTCTAAGTGACTTGCCCTGTCACTTCTTGGAAGAATTTTCAAACATCACCTCATCAGTGAGGTCATCCCTAACCACCTAAAAAACAAAATGGTATGCACACAGGCACACACAGCCCACCGCCACACCATTGCTTCTCTACCTGTGTGCCGCTTTATTTTTCTTCACAGTACACATCGTCATCTGACATGCTCTGCGTTTTTAAATTAATAGACTTTATTTTAGAGCAGAAAGTACAGAGAGTTTCCGTATACCCCACCCCACCCAGTTTCCCTATTATGAACATCTTGCATTGATGTGGTATGTCACTTTCAATTGATGAACCACTATGGATACATTATTATTAACTAAAGTCCACAGTTTATATTAGGGTTCACTCTTTGTGTTGTGAAATTCTATGGATTCTGACAAATGCATAATGTCATGTATCTGCCGCTAGAGTATCATACAGAATCATTTCACTGCCCTAAAAACCTTGTGTTCCACTCATTCTTCTCTCCTCCCTCCCCCCAAGCTCCTGGCAACCACAGATCTTTTTACTGTCTCCCTAGTTTTGCCTTTTTTCAGAACATCATCTAGTTGGAATCCTACAGCAGTTAGCCTTTTCAGACTGCCTTTTTTCACTCGGCAATATGCATTTAACTTCCCCTCCCCATGTTTTTTGTGGCTTAAGAGCTCGTTTCTTTTTTTAATCACTGAATAATACTCCATTGTATGAATGTATCAGTTTGTTTACCCATTCACCTATTGAAGGACATTATGGTGCTTCCAATTTTTGTCAATTATTAACAAAGCTGTTATAAACATTCATGTGCAGATTTGTATGTGGACGTAAGCTTTCAACTCATTTGGGTAAATGCCAAGGAGCATGATTACTGAATCATCTGGTAAGAATTTTAGACTGAGGGAAACCAGATCTTTCAAAAAATTGGTTTCATTTTACATCTTTCCCCTCCTTTTTAGGATCTGAATGCCATTAACATGCTAAGTCCGTGTTACTTCATATAAGGAGTTGCTCCCAAAGACACAGGGTAAAAGTTTGTGGTTGCTTAAAACTCAACAAGAAGAAAATCAACAACTTGATTAAAAGATAGGCACTGATTCCATGCATACCTTCACCATAGAAGATACACAGATGGAAAATAAACACATGGAAAAAATACTTCCCATCATATGTCACCAGGGAAATATAAATTAAAACAACGAGATACCACTCTACACCTATCAGAGTGGCCAAGATCCAGAACATTGACAACATCAAAGGCTGGCAAAGATGGGCAACAAAGGATCTCTCATCCATTCCGGACGGAAATGCAAAAGGGTGGAGCCACTTTGGAGGTCAGCCTGGCAGTTTTTACAAAGTGGGACGTGCCCTTGCCATATGATCCAGCAATCACATTCCTTGACATTTTACCCAAGGAGCTAAAAACTTATATCCACACAAAAACCTGCTCACATGTTTATAGCAGCTTTGTTCATAATTGCCAAAACCTGGAAGCAACAAACATGTCTTTCAGTGAGTGAGTAAAGTTTGGTATGTCCATACAGTGGAAGATTATTCAGTGCTAACAAGAAATGAGCTACCAAGCCATGAAAAGACACGAAGGAATCTTACATGCATACTACTGAATGAAAGAAGCCAATGGGAAAAGGCTACATACTGTATGATTCCAACTATATGACATTCTGGAAAAGACAAAACAATAGAGACAGTACTTGGCAGAGATTATAGGGGAAGGAAGGGATGAATATTTGGAACACAGAAAATTCTTAGGGCAGTGAAACTATTCTCTGTCTTACTATAATGATGAATACATGTTATCATACATTTGTTCAAACCCATTGAATGTACAAGACCAAGAGTGAATCCTAACATAAACTATGAGCTTTGGGAAATCATGATGTGTCAATGTAGATTCATCAGTTGTAACAAATGTACCACTCTGGTGAGGGATGTTGGTAATGAGAGAGGCTGTGGAAGGGGGATGGTAAGCATGTACGTGGGAACTCTCTGTACCTTCCATTCAATTTTTCTGTGAACCTGAAACAGCTCTAAGGAAGTGAAGTCTATTAAAAAGAAAAAAAAAGACTATGGTTAGCTTTGTAAGAAACTGGCAAACGATCTCTAAAGTTGCTGTATCATTTTGCATCATTTGCATCGGCAATGAGTGAGAATTCCTATCATTCCACGTCCTCACCAGCATTTGGTGTTGTCAGTGTTTTGGACTTTAGAGTTTTAATAGATATGTGTGGAATCTTGTCGTTGTTTTCATTCGCAATCCCCTACTGAATACGATGTCGAACCTGCCTTTATATTGTTATTCCTGGTTGATCAGTCCTACAGTATCAGAGACTCCTCTGTTTCATTCATTGTTGTTTTCCCCCATGCCTCAGAACCACATCTACACAAGGTAGGCTCTTAATAAATGTTTGCTAAACAAATGAACGAATTTATCTTAAGAAAAGCGGAGCCTTACGATGTTTAGTTTTCAGTTGCACCTCACGTCCAAGATAACCCACAATGTCTTGGGGAGACTGGGCTTCCAGCCATAGACCATTGTGAACCTGACATTGCGAGATGAAACATGGCTCCAGAAGGGGTGGGGGCACAAGTGCATGCTTTTCTACCTTGGGGAATACAGTGAACTGAATGACAGCCCCCTAAAGATGCCCGCATCCTAATCCCCAGAACCTGGAATATGTTGCTTTACATGATAGAAGGTATTTTGCAGGTGTGATTAAATTAAGGCTCTTGAGGTGGGGAGAATAAATTGACTTAGCCAGGTGGATCCAATATAATCACAAGCGTCCTTATAAGAGGGAGGCAGGCAGGTCAGGGTCAGAGGGAGGGTTTTGTGATGACAGAAGTAGAGGTTGGAGTGTTGCAGAAACAAGCAAAAAAATATTGGCAGCCTCTAGAAGCTGGAAAAGGCAAACAAATGGACTCTCTCCTAGAGCCTCCAGAAGGAACACAGCCCTGCTGGCTCATTTTCGACTCCTGACCTCCAGAACTGTAAGAGAAGAAATTTATATCGCTGTAAGCCACGAACTTAGTAGTAATTTGTTTCAGCAGCAATAGAAAACATACAGGGAGCAACAGTGTATAAGGAAACGTGAAAATGTATGAGAAATGCTAGAATTGATACTAGCCTCTCTGAAGGACTGATCTCAAAGACAAGGAAATGCTCTGCATCCCAGCAGTGTGCTCAGAAAGCAAGGAGAAATAAGGGGTCAGTCCCCTGGGGCCCAGGCCACCAACGCTGCAGAGAAGGAAGCATTCTATTCACATAGACTGTGTGTTGTTTGTCTCCGTGTGCAGAGTTCGTGTGCAGGGAATGCGTGGGGGGTGAGTGGCATGGAACGGAGTGGAAGAGAAAGCTGGGACAGAGACGGAGGTCCTCCTGGAAACTGCAGAGACTTGGTTACTGGCAGCTGTGAAGGTGCCGAGGCCCTTCGGAGCCTGCAGAAGCCCCTCCTCGAAGAGGGAAGGAAATGCTGCTACAAAGACGGTCAGAGGAGGTGGTCACAGTCGCCAACGTTGCTCCCATTTTCAGTAGTTCCTAAGCTGCACCCACCCGGGGCCTACACACCTAGGGTAGCTCATCTTCCGCCCTGATGGGGCACAGCTGCTGGGGCTCAACGTGCATCCCCGAGGACCAGGTAGGCTGCACAGGTTTGACTTCAAAGACAAAACTGGTCTAGCTGTACAGATGGCAGCTGGTCTGTCTCCCCTTCTTTCATCTGTGTCTGTGACCTCTGTTTTGCCTGGAGTTGGCATACACACCATCAGCCCTGTTCACGGGTTTCCATAAGAAATCCGACCAAACCAAGTATTCTATGGTTTTTAAGAATATTGGAAAAGATGAAGCCCACTGTGCAACACATGGTCTCCCCCACTCTACCTCCTTCTTCCTCTGTTTTATTCTCCTCCTTTCCTTCTCCCGGACAAAATAAAAACATAAATAAGTAATTTTCTTATGCAGAGGAACTTTGGCTCTTTCACTGGAAACTTGGCATCAGAGAATAGCCGTGCTTCAAAGGAATTGACTACACGAGTGAGCTTATCAAGGCAGTTTTCTCAAATAAGACAAGTCTCTTCCTAAGATAAATTCTTGTACTAGCTATTAAGCGGATAGCATTTTCCCCATCTCGTTGTGCTTGGGAACTGTAGCTGAGTACATAAGCAGCCCTCTGTCACACAGCCCATCTCCTGGCCTGGACACCAGGTGCTCATGGCTGAGTTCTGCAATAAAAGAGCAAATCACATCTCAAGGAGCTCTTTCATCATTTATCCCCACAGGACTCTGAGAACACAAGATACTGCCATATTGGTCCTAGCAGCTCTGCCCTGGTGGGAGAGTGCCAGGGGCTTCAAAAGTGCCACAGGACAACTCCCTTGCTCAGATAGCTAGTCTTTCACATAGATACCAACTTGTGGCCGCTGAGGTGGTGATCTAGGTGGAGAATCCATGCCCACGTGTTGCTTTTGGAGTTGGCCAACCTGGTGTCCTCCAATGAACAGGAAAAGGGAAACTGTGGGTGCCACTGTGAAACTGCACAGAATTCATGTAGGACACCCTCTCTTCTCTTCCCCTACTGTCCTCCCATCTCTCTCTCTCTCTCCTTCATCTCTGAGGGACACAGGTATGGCAACAGTGGTTCTTTTTGCTGATTCAGGAAAGGGCTGAGATGGTTCCAACTCTAATAGAAGATTAGAATCTTTGGGTTTCCACAATAATTTCCTCATTGTTTCATTTTTCTCAAATCTTCCAGGCTCCATTGGTACATGTTAGCTAAGATCCTGGCACCTACGGATAAGTGAGGCTGAAGCTACTCTTCTGTTAGGCTAGACATCCTGTTCCTATAAATCCAGATCAAGCTAGTGGCCTTATAGCCTGCTAGATCATATAATCCCTTTACAGAGTTGAGCTAGAGCCCTTTCTTCCATCTGCTCCCCACTCCTGGTGTTGTCATCAATATCCCTCTCCGCTCTTTGAGTTGTAAGTAGATGAGCCCCAAATTGGGAAAGACAAGAAATACACCGGAAGGGAGTTGCGAGTCCAGCGCTGTCGTAAGCGTTACTTGGTGCCTTTTGTTTCATCCGATGATCTGCATGGGAAGAAGCATAAAGAGTACAAGAAAGTTTGCCCTCATTGTTATAGCTCTTGTGCTTGAGTTCATGGGTACCAGAAGCTTCCATGGAGACCCTGTTGTCTATGCCTGGCTCTCTCCCGGTGCTCGGGGCCATTTAAGCATCCCCTGATGTAGCACTGCCTCCAGACAGAGGTCACCCAGGGGCAGCAGGAACCACTGACCTCATACCATCTTCTTCCTCCCCAGAACTGCTGCTTCCTCCTTTGCACACAGGAATGGGGTTCCAATTGGCTTTCCCAAGGTCAGACCTTTGGCCATCGGTATCCTTTCTCTCTCCCAAAGCTGAGTTCCAAGTATTTCTCTGGACCATCCACTCTACCCTTCTCTTCTTTACATAAAACTTCTGTGGATTTTCTGTTGTGTGAGTTCATTAGTATTTCTAACCATCCCCAATATCTGTAATTTTCCCTCTCCCTTACACGCATGCACGCACACACACAATGTCTATACCCAATACTTGATCTCCTGGAGTTCCTTTTACTTCCACAGTTCTGCACTCCCCACCTCATTTTCTACTGCCTTTGATGAGAACCTTTGACTTACAATGACCAGTCTTTTATTGGCTACCATTTGTTGAGATCTGTGTAATCCTTGAACTGGAAATGAGGAACTTGGGAGTCAGAGTGTTTAGGAAACCCATTTAACATTAGACAGCTCATGAGTGGTCGAGCTAGGACCTAAGTCAGTGTCTTTTTGACTCTAGAACATGTTTTCTTTCTTTCTTTTTTTTAATGTTCATTTATTTCTGAGACCGAGAGAGACAGAGCATGAGTGGGGGAGGGGCAGAGAGAGAGAGGGAGACACAGAATCCGAAGCAGGCTCCAGGCTCTGAACTGTCAGCACAGAGCCCAATGCGGGGCTCGAACTCACAAACCGTGAGATCATGACCTGAGCCAAAGGCGGTTGCTCAACCGACTGAGCCACCCAGGCACCCCTAGAACATGTTTTCTTAACCCACAGCCTGGTGATGGTGCTTAGTATTTGAAATCAGTACTGACACTAACATCTGATTGCTATACTGCTACCCCTCTATTTCTAGACTTCCCATCTTTCATTTAATACCTGTATGTTTGGGAGGACGGGGGGATCCTTGTGCATTCTGTCCCACCATTATCTTGCCAGCTTCAAGTATCCTGAGACTCATCCCAGCTAACAATCTCCCCAGGCCATGCTCCCACCATCAAATCTCCTCTCCTTTCATTCATATGTCGGATGAAGCAACTTCCTGTATTTCTAGACCCTAGGGATAAAACTGTTAATTCGAATCATTCCAGCGGTCATTTTACAAATTACTTATAAGTGGTAGCGTTTACCCTTGGCCAACAAAGTTAACATTTGAACAGGACCTTCCCAAACTTCCCAGCCTGAAAATGAGAAAAACATGGACTGAAAATAATCAAAAAGATTCATAATGGCTCATGCGCACCAAATTCTTTTTGTGATTAAAATAGATATTTTTGAAACGAATAACAAAATTCACTAAATACACATGATCCCATCTGAATAAGATCCAAAGATATTTTTGCCTTAGGGTTTCACTATTTTCCTTGGCTTGTATTGAGGGACATGAGCAATTTATTCTCAACCTGTCTAATTGATTTAGAGCTCTGTGCGTCAAAGAGGCAAAAGGATCCAGAGCTGGGAGTGAGTAGATATGAATTCCAGATTGATGGCAATTAGTATTTCAGTAAGGTATCAGGTTCTTTTTATACTGATGTCTGCCTGCTCTCAAAATAACTTTTCTTCTAATCTAGATTGGTCAGATGAATTTAATATTATTAGAATGTTTTCAAATGTTCTTAGCTGTCCTCACTTGTTCTCCAGATACTGCTGATTTCTAAAAAATATCCCATCAGCATGTTGATTGGGTTTTTAATAAATGGATACACTAAATTGGGGAAAATGAACATTGTTACAGTATTCAGTCTTGTTATCCAGAAGCACGTGTGTGTCCCCATCTTTTCAAAACTTAAATTTGTAAGTGCTGAGTATATTTTGCTGTTTTCCCCCATTATGATTTGGGCTTTTTAAAAAATGATTTCTGCTTTTACTGTTGCCATTTAATTACTTCTATTTTATTTTATTTTATTTTATTTTATTTTATTTTATTTTTTAATGTTTATTCATTTTTGAGAGACAGAGACAGAGGGGCAGAGAGAGAGAGAGAGGGAGACACATAATCTGAAGGAGGCTCCAGCCTCCAAGCTGCAGCACAGAGCCTGATGCAAGGCTCAAACCCATGGACTGGGAGATCATGACCTGAGCTGAAGTCAGACACTCAACCAACTAGATTGAGTTCTTTAAACTTTTATTATTTGGGATAATAGAAGATGTGACCCCAAAATAACAATGGTAATAATACCAGTAGCTAACCTGTACTAAGTACTTACGATGTTCCAGACGCTATAATAAACTCTGTAAAAACTCATTTACTCCTCACAAAACCCATAGAAGTTACCTATTATTAATATTCACATTTTTTAATTTTATCTTTTGAGAGAGAGTGAGAAGCAGGGAGGGGCAGAGAGAGAGAATCCCAAGCAGGCTCTCCACTGTCAGCGAGGAGCCCGCCACGGGGCTTGAACTCACAAACCCTGGGATCATGACCTGAGCCGAAACCAAGAGTCAGACACTGAACCGACTGAGCCACCCAGGTGCCCCTTTATTGTCACATTTTACGGATTAAGAAACCAAGATTAATAAGCCAGAATGTGACCCAAGGGTTTCTGCATTGTGTTTGCAGTCCTCATGATAATTTCCACTCCTTTGAACTTGTCAGTGTTCTTAGGGCTTTGATAGCCCCCCTGTGGGGCCTTTGCTCATTGCCTTCTTAACTGCTGTCTGTGTCTCCACCAAACTGTGAGTTGCAGGAAGGCGAAGAGGTCTGTCCTCTCTCTGTGTCCTCCATATCCAGCCCAGCAGGGAGGACATTAGTCGACCTGAGGGGTGGAGAAGTCCAAGAGGTGGCTCTATGGGTGGGATCCTGCCATGTTTGCAGGAAGCGACAGATGCTTTGTGAGGAGGAGCTGAAGAGCTCCAAATCTCCATCCCCTTCAGATGTCTCCCAGACTCCTTTGCCACCCTGATTAAAATTTTCCGCCTTAGTGTCCTTTGTTGAAGTCCTAGTTCTAGAAGGATAAAGTTTAACTGCACAGATGTTTTCTGGCATAGAGAACCTATTAGCATGCATTATTATAATGGCACAGATATAAAGAATTATTAATAGGTATCTTATACATTTGTAGATCACCTTGATTTATAAATGATGTAAGTTCTTGAGGATTTGAACTGTCATATATATATATAAATATATTTCTTTGCTTTTTCCATCCTAGCAGAGTTCCTCAACATAGTAAGTGCTCAATTAAAGCATGTTGGATAAATGAATAACTTCCATGTATGTTATCTCATTAAATGCTCACCTACAAAACCCAAAGGCAGGAGAGACCCTGACTACAAACCTCCTGATGTCATTTACCTAAAGGAATGGGCTGTCGAGAGCCAGAGGAGATGACCCCAGATGACATACTTGTCTGGTGGGGATGCGTGTTTACTCACAAACTGGGGCTGGCAGGAATAAACTTTGTGAAGAGGAAAGACAATGATGGATTTACCTGAGCCTGAAACAGGTACCGAGATACCTCTTCTTAATCCTGCCGATTCAGCAAGGGGTTAATGAAAGCTTTCAGGCAAGCTAGATAATTAACAGGATTAAATCTCTACCTGTCAATTAAGCCAATATATTTGAGTATAATGCTATTTAATTCTGTACCAGGAACAGTGCAATAAATCAAAGTTTACAGATGTCTTCAGCAAGCCCTTGATGGATGAAACACTGTAACTCAGAGGTGCATAGAAAATCTCAAATAAGATAACCTCCCATGTGATTAATATAGCTGTCTGCATTGGCATTGGCTCCAGAAGGTTCTAATCCAAACATGTTTAACATCACATACTTTATTGTGACAGATTTAGACACCTGAACTAACTAACCAGGCAAATGGTGCTTAATTATACCGACTCATTATGGACCTCAGCAATAAAGCTGGGACACAGAATTATGTGTTAATTCCCATCTCACACAGTCACATACAACATAAGCAGCCCAGGGTCCGGAGGGCTTTACAGGTCTGGTGCACAAAGCACAGGGTAGAGGAACAATCTAATTCCTCCAAGGGACGCTTTTCTTCCCTCTGTTCAGTGGTGCTTGTCCGTATGCGTTGTTCAGACTGACTGGCCGGCAAATGGATATCACTGATCACAAGGGGAAGGAGGCAATGTCTCTGTGAATATCTCCCCATTTATTAAACCAAAAAGAACTGAGGCACATGTCTTTTTTCATACAAAAAGGATAGCATCTACAAAAGTACGTATGTGTGAGTGGAGCTCTTGTTTAAAGGGCTAAACCAAGTGCTTCTCAACCCTCTGCAGTGACTCTGGAATGCAATTCCAGAAGCATGACCTTCTAAACGGGTACCCAGATTTAAGTTATCCGAAGTGAGCTCGAAGCTTCCAGACACGAGATTCATCTCCCAGTCCTGTTCCGAAGCTGATCTTACTCAGAGGGGACCTCTCCGTGTCGTGAGTCAAAATGTGCTCAATCAGTACAGATTTTTCCTGGACTCCCTCTGGGTTAAGGTCACAGTGTAACCATGAGGAGCGGGTCTCCGTCATTGCTTGCTGATTGACTGAAAGATCAGTGAAGCGTGCCAAATGTGTACAGAAACGAAGCCTAACAGTGGTCTCCGCTCTCAAGACCAACCTCATTTATTTGGGGAGAGCAGCTTAGCACATACTAAGGATCACACTTAGGACGTCGGTTACACGTGAAGTAAGAATTCAGTGAGGAGAGACCAGCATGGGCTGGAGGTAGCCAAGAAAGCCTTTGCGAACGAGGTGAGTTCGACACAAATGGTCAAGGGCTTTGGACAGGCAGAGATATTCAAGATGAGAGAAAAGACACAAAACTATGGAAGCAGGAGTTGATGTGTTGAGCCAGATGTGTTGAGCAGCAAGGGAAGTGATTTATTTTAGGATGCTCAACCGACTGAGCCACCCAGGTGCCCTGCCAGGGGAGTGATTTAAAGAGGGGAGTCTGCCTAGCCGTGGTGGATGGGATTGCTATACCAAAAATACCCGGAGATGTCAGAAGCAAAGACCAATGACGAGAGAAGGAGATTAAACATAACTGCAGGAAGATGGGTCGGCATGAGAGGAGGATTTTAAGAACCTTCATCAAGCAGGGGCGTGCAGAGTGGACTGAAGAAAAACAAGATGAGCCGGAGGAGGCACATGAGAAGTTATTGCAAAATCTATGACCAAAAGCGTAAGCGTCTGCAGCGTCTGTCACACGGTAACATGTGGTCGTGATAGAAGAATCCAGACAACAGGAGTCACCTCAGGAGGACCCAAAGGAAGGAAATGCCCCCAGAATGTCTATTTCTTTGGCTGCAAAGTGGAAATAGAGATCATATCTGTGATAGACTCTCCAACACCCGTTCCACCCAAACACTCATCCTCTTACACCTGCTGTAATTGGTTCTAAGTCAGTGCTGACGATTTTGTCCTCCTCACCAGTGATGGCTTCAGGATTGGGCACGTGACCACTTCTGGCAGATGAGAAGAGGCTTGTGGGAAATATTTCCTCTCTTAAGTGAGAAACCCGGGATAAGTTGATCTCTCTTCTCCCTTTGAACATCGTCCCGTGTGGATGTGATGTCTGGAACTGACACACTGCCTCGCTGTCAGCTTTGGAAAATAATGTGAATCCTTGATAACATAACCGAGCTGCTGAAGGAGCTAACCCGGAGCCCCATGGACCCTCCAGACTTCTGATAATGTGAGATAATTCACATCCTTATCATTTCAACTAGTTTGGGTTGGGGGCTTTTGCTGTTTGTAGCCAGAAACATCCTAACTGATCCACAGTTGTATCTTCTCAATAGAAAACCTCTGTAATGCACTATACGGTGAAAAGGTAAGAGAAAAAAGGAGGGAGGGACAAAAATTCAAGAGTTAAACACGATCTAAGTGAAGACATGTTTTTAAGTCTTATTTCATGAGTCTGTTGCTAAACAAAAAAAAAGCCATTTTAATTGTGGCACAACAAACTGACATTCTTTGTTCTTCAGAGTTGCCAAAATTGGTATTTTCTTTCCATTTCCATTGATAGAGGTGCCACTAACTCCTATAGGGATTAGGGTCTTCTCCCTTGCCTTGGGTGAACAGTTATTCGTGATGGCAATAGATATTTTGGTTATTCCTTAAGCATGCTCTGGGATGGTGGCTAGGCATTTAACTTCTAGAACGCCGTGTGATTCCAGTTTGTTCAGAGAGCTGACAAAAGCTATAGCTAGCTAAAAGCACACGGTGTACCAGTTAGGGTAAGCTAGATGATGCTGTCATAACAATACAAATATCTCAGGGGCTTAACAAGAAATGGTTCACTCTGGATCTGGAAAACGTTCCAAGCAGCTGTTCTCCCTGTAGTGTCTCAGTGGTACCTTGCTCTTGGGACCCTCTCCCAGAGGATTCCATGACCACCATGTGCAGGAGAAGAGAGGGCTGGAGTTCTCATCACAGCAAGTAGACGTTCAGCCCTGGACAACACCCCACTTGCAGCCCATCGGCCATCACTTATCACATGATCAGCCTACCTGCAAGGGTACAGGGAAGTGTAGCCCACCCACGTGCCTCTAGGTATGAGTGAGCACCAGAGTCTCTGTCACACGTACTAACGTGTTTTAAGTTCTGAGGGAAACTACCCCGTCCTGCTGGCGAGTCTGATGAGAAGTGCAGGACCTTAAAGGGTCATTAAATAAACATGAATTGGAGATCAGAACCACTCCAATAAGGTGGTTCTTGGTGGAACTGCCTTTTAGTTATTAAGTCTCCTAGCTTGAACAATTGTCCATCTTCACCATTGTCTTCCCCGTGGCTCCTGAAGTTCCTTGAGCTCAGTACCTTGAAAGGAAAATAAAATCAGGGAAACAATAAAGTTAAGATGGAACTAGATCAAGTATGAGCAGGGGAGGTATTGGGAATAAATACCTAAGGGCATCAGACATCCCGGACTTCAAAATGCTGTATGGGGTGCCTGGGTGGCTCAGTTGGTTAAGCATCCAATTCTTAATTTTGGCTCAGGTCATGATCTCACAGTTTGTGAGACAGAGCCCTGTGTCAGGCTCTGCACTGACCGTGCAGAACTTGCCTGGGATTCTCTCGTTCCCTCTCTCTCTCTCTCTGCCCCTCCCCTGCTCATGCTCTCTCTCTCTCTGTCTCTCTGCTCCTCCTCTGCTCATGCTCTCTCTCTCTCTCTGTCTCTCTAAAAACAAAACAAAACAAAACTGTATGACATGAGAAATGTCCTAGTCTGGGCAGTGACTGCTCCAGATTCTCCTATTAACACAGTGTGAAATATTGTCAGTTGCTTTGTGAGTGGACATAATGTAATGTGGTAGATTTCCCCCAAATTGCTCGGTATTTAGAACAAAGAAGCTGTTCAGGAAAAGTCCGCTTCCAGTCCAATGGGCTTAATACTAGCAGGAGAGCTTCTCTAACCAAATTCTCGAGATACAGCCCTCAAAAATGCCATTGATACATATCAGCATCACATTTAACCCAAATCTTTGCATTTCCCTGGCAACCTTTCTTTTATGTTGTTAGTAAAAATAGAGAATAATAACGGTTTTGTCTGAGATTTGGGAGATTTCACTTTTGACGCTCCCCCTAGAGTCCCAGGGAAATGTTGCTCAGATAGGAGTGTATGAATGGGCAAGATGGGAGAAGAAGGGGGCATTTCTCTGCCCACACCCTCACCACATTCCCACCTCTGATCTCTTTTTGCTCCTCTTACTAGCTCCTCCTCCCCAAGGATTGATTGATCAGAGCATAGGACATTCATTGAGTGCATATGGGCAGAGGTTAGAGTATCTGCATCGAAAGTCAGTAACCTGGGCTCCACTTTCTTTCCTGATTCTTGGGGGCTTAGCCAACCATCAATAAAGTGAAAAGTGGGCGAGAAAAGAGGCTGAGCGTGATCCCTTTTCCCAGTGCAAGCAGCTAGCATCTGCAGAACAGGAAATAGATCAAAAACTCCTGAGACAAACTCCAAGAGACATCTATTCTGTATTTAAGGAAAGCTAATCTGATGAATAAGTCGCAAGGATCTGAAGTGGCGCCTACCACTTAATAGACGCTCACTAAACATTTTTGAACAAATAACTGAGTAGATTAATTGGATTTGCATCTGATAAGGGTTTTTCTTTCATAATTAAAATAGGCTTTCTGTGAATCCCAGCTGTTCTCCCACTTGCTTTGTGGTCTGGGGCAAATTATTGAGCCTCTCTGAGATCAGTGTTCTCATCTAACAAATGGAAATTCTGAGAGTACCCTATAGTATTGTTCAGAGGACCAAGTGAGATAAAATATATAAAACTCCTGATAACCATAACAATAATTCTATGATAATAAACCTTAAATGCTCTCTCTCCATCCTCTTTCCATAATGAATAGATTTGACTGAAGCATTTTTTTTTTTTTTTTTTTTTGGGTAAGTCATTTCCAAGTTCCTAATGATAGCGGACCACTATTGTCATATTAGCAGCTATGAGTTTTCCCCAGTCCCTTTGTTTCTGGAACTTCAGTTCTGTCATTGGTTACCTGGTAAACTGAGTCAGCTTCCATCTCTGAGCTATATTTTCCAGACTTTATTAAACAAAAGAATCCCAGGAAGAGAACTAGTTTTTATTTTCATTTAATTTATTATTTTTGGGTAGGCAGTATATGGAGTTAAATATCAAAATGAATAAAATGCCATACATTGAACAGGCTCACTCTCTCCCTCTCCTCGCTCACCCACTTCCTGAGCTTTGAGCCCTCTCTTGTATTTATTTTTATTATTTTCTTATAAACTGGGTGTGTTCCTTTCCATACACAAAAGGTAGCATGCTTTATAAAGTGCTCTAAATCTTGCTTCTATCACCTAACAATGCATCCCAAGGCTCTTCCATATTAAAAGATACAGAGTTTCTAAATGTTCTTTCTGTCTGTCTTCTGTCTTTCCGTCTTTCTGTCTTTCTATCTTTTTGTAACAGCTGCATGGGATTCCACTGTGAGCATGTACCATGGTTTAATTAACCAGTACCCTATTGAAAACACTTACGTTGTTTCCAGTCTCTTCTTATTATCAACAATACTGCAATAAATAATTTCATACTTACACATTTCGTGTGTGGAGATAATCAGGAGAATAAATTCTCAGAAGTGGTTTTGCTAGCCCCAAAGTAAATATACTTATCATTTTGATAGATATTGCAAACTTGGTCTTTACAGGAATTCTACCATTTTCTACTCCCAGCAATAATGTCCAAAAGGGTGAAACAAGCATGTTTGAAGCAATTTAACAAAGGGTGAATGAAGATAAATAATGAAAGCAAACAGGGGTGCCTGGGTGGTTCAGTTAGTTAAGCAACTGACTCTTGGTTTTGGCTCAGGTCATGATCTCACAGTTCATGGGTTTGAGCCCCAAAATGGGCTCTGCGCTGACAGTGCAGAGCATTCTTGGGATTCTCTCTCTCTCTCCCTCTCTCTTTCCCTCCCCTACTCGCTCATTGTCTCTCAAAACAAATAAATAAACTTAAAAAAAAAAAAAGACGATCTTTGGGGCACCTGGGAGGCTCAGTCAGTGAAGCATCTGACTTTGGCTCAGGTCATGATCTCCTGGTTCACAAGTTTGAGCCCCGCTTCAGGCTCTGTGCTGACACCTCAGAGCCTGGAGCCCGTTTCAGGTTCTGTCTCTGTCTCTCTCTGCCCCTCCTCTCCCCACCCACTGTCTCTCAGATATAAACATTAAAAAAAAAAAAAAAAGACTATCTTAAAAAAATAATAATGAAAGCAAGCAGAACTATGGGTAGAGAGCCCCCAAGAACAGTGGTGCCCTCAGTGACTTGGGCTCCTGCTTACTTCTCTTTCTCTAAGAGACAAAACTAGCCAGGACAATCAAATGAGATAAGGCATGATGGGGTCTGTATGTGGTGCAAATATTACTATGGGACAAAAATGAAGAATCATTGGAGAGCCATGCTTCATGGCCTACACGTCCCACTCCCCCGGCCCCTTAACACCTTCTTTTTCTCTTAGAGGTTTGCTCAAGTCCCGGCACCAGTGGAACCTGCTGAGGAAATGGATTCAACCATGACGGCGTCTCGACACACACACGTTTGTGGATGATCCACAGTTTTTAATGCCTGAGCGTGGAGTTCAGGTGAGCCCTGGAAGAACTCCTCTCTTCCTCCCCAACCTGATAACTTCCTAAGTGAAGGAGAATGGGGTGGTGCTTGGCCTGAGGACCTGGAAGTACGTAACCAGAGCCCAGCTTGCCCTGGCCTCGATCCGGAGTGAGCTGTCTGCTGGTGGACTATTGGAATTTCCGGCATCTGAGCTTCGCATGGGGTTCTACTTGACTCCCAATCTGGAAGTTTTCTTTAAAATCTGAGTCTGCCATGGAGAGTTTTGAATGTGAATCTTGCCCATTTGGCTTGTCTCTGTACCAGTGGCTGTACCCTGTGTTAGGGTGCAGTGGAGGCTGCTCCAACAAGAAAACCAATGTGCAGTGGACTTAATTGTGAAAGAGTGTTCTTCTTTGTGACTGCTAAGTCCAGAGTAGGGTGTCCTGACCAGAGGAGCAGCTCAGTCCCATCCACTTCCTCCCTACTTTTAGTTCTATCTGGTAAGGCACTGGGTCTGGATGGCCAAAGCTGGGCCACCTCACCCAACTTGCTACTGGCAGAAATTCAGGCAAAGTAATTTTCCTTTAAGCAACTGTTGCAAATCTGGGGGGACAAATTGCTGTCTCCACACCCGCCTCAGCCAATTCCTCCCCATTCCCTTCTCCTTGGTAATTCCACATGAAGGGTCAATACTATTGGTCTAGGAACAGAGGGAACCCAGAAGGTCAGGGGCAGATACATTATCATCAAGGCAGAGTGTGGAATTCACAGCAACCAGCTGTTTTCAGTGTGCCAGTGAGAACAGAACATAGAGACTTAAAATTCAATACGAGACACACAATTGATGTAAGAAGGGTCTATCTAGTGGAGAGGTTAAAACATGCAAGCTGGGACATCGAGAAAGACGTAGAATCATCTTTCCTGCAGGCCTTCAGAACGTGGTCATTTCTGCTTGGCAACCAGAAGCTGAGCAAGGTGAACCCTTGAACTCCCTCCAGATTTATGATTCTTATTATTGTAGTTCCTAATGGGCTTGTCATCTCCTCATAACCCTCCCCAAAAATATCAACTTAAAAAAAAAAACAGTCTGTGTGAAGAGAAAGGCTGTCTCAGGAAAAAAATCAATTCCTAGATAATTTTACCTTCATGTTAAGAGATTTTGTTCTTTTATTTTTCTGACCTAGAGTATTCACATGGGCGCGGAACCATGGTTCTGTCATTCGCTGGTGCTATTTCTCTTTGTGTTCATATTCTTGTCTGCTCTGTGACATGACAGGCAGTCGCTGTGGAGATGACTACATGTGTCAAGAATAGAGAATTTCATAATTTCAGGTGCAGGATGACTTGGTACATCCTTGGCTGATAGTTTCTGTGATCATTTCAGCTCTTCAGCTGCTCTTGCAAGAGCAGGAAAGATCGCCTGTTGGAAAGAATTCTTCTGATTAATGTTTTAAAACCTTATTTAATTCTTTTCTTACTCTCAACTCACAGATTGGTGCCCAGCTAATATCACTGTCACTTTACAGTTGTGGCACTTCCAAATGTCAACAAAAGACTGTCCCCTGGTTCTCAGTCTTGCAGAAAATAAGATGAGGATATGCATTCATGAACCAAACATCACAGTTTCCCAAGGGCTATGAGTTAGCTAACATCTGGCAGAAGCCTAGAAGGTAACTTATGTCAAGGCTCTGGGTAGATCTCTGTCTCTCCCAAAACGTATTTCTCAATCTGATGAAATTTCATAATTAAAAATTCCTTCCTTGGATACCTGCTGAAAGGCAAATGCTACCTGTGAACTCCTGCCCCCACTCAGTTACCTGGAAAGGATAAAAAGAGTAGGGACTCTGGGGAGGTGGACTGGGAAAGGAAACCACATGAAACACAGGGAGAGGGAGAAGGAGGAAGCTGGGGATCCAGGGACCAAGGTCCCTTTCTGAGAGTTTTCCTTGAAGGCAGGAAGAATGGATGGCAGAAGCTGATGGCACCCACGCATCTCTCCTCTGAACACCTGAAGTCACCTACAGCTCAGCGGAGGTTCCCATACAAGGTGATGGCTAAACTGGTCAGACACCTGCCTCTCCTGAAGGTTTTCTCTGGGGACACTAGGAGCACACAAAGCTTATTCGTGGGGAAGCCTGAAGTGCCCCGGAATTAAGGCTGAGGAGCAAACTTCAAGCCCGTAAGATGGAATTGGATGAATCAAAACTTCAGCTTCCTAATGCCAAAAGTCTTCCTCAGGGCTGCATCACTGTTCATTGTCACTTTGCTGGAGTGCTTTAATTCTGTCTGATAAATGCCTGTTGGTTCCTGGCTTTATTTTCAGATGCTCACCTTTGTGGTAAGGTTGGACTTTCTCACACTTCATCTCAGGCTAAATGTAAGGGTATTTGTGAAGTTTGAATAAAATTCCATTTACTCATTTCCAGTTAAGCATGAAGAAAAAGTGATCGGATGTTTAAAAACTGAAATTGTTCATTTTGTGATAAATGATTGATTCTGAGAAAAAAGAACTCTTTGGTGTCCCTCAAGCCCCTCTGCGGACCCCGTGGGTCCAAGTGGGTCCAACACACCTGCATTGGCTTTCCCTCCACCTATCCCATTTTCCCACTTGCTCACCGAGCTTCCTGAGATCACTTCCTGAATAAACTACTTGTACCCAATTCCTCAAAGTGTGCTTTGGAGAACTCAAACCATGACAACATGTCTTCTCAAAACTAGCAGCTAATTCATATTCGCCATGCCACTCACCACCCTACATCACATGCTTACAAGTCTCTGCAGAGAAACATCTGTGTCAGACACGCCCTTTCCCTGCTGTCCCCTGATGCCCACCCAGACCCGGGTCCACATCTTTCATCACAGTCTTGGCCTCCCTGGAAGAACCTTTCCTGGCCTCTCTCCCTGCCTAAGTCCTTTGCGTCCCATGATGCCAGTCCTTGACGTTTCTGACAAGGCAATTTGCCAACATTGTAAACTCCTGTTGGGTTCACGTCATCTACTTTTCCTCGTGACCATTTCTCTGTTTAATTGCCTCATTAGGTACAAGTCTATGCCAGTGATCCTATCAGAAGGTGCAAGAAAAAAATCCACCCTTGAGTTCACCTGATGACCAGTGGCGCCTCTATCACCTCAAATGACAAATGCTGGTAACAAAGACACCTGCACAGATAAGCATGATGAAAACGAGGGGATCATGCAAGGGGTGTGCGTGATGCTCTTAGAGGAAGCAGTAGTGGGTTCATAGTTTCTATCTTAATGACAAGTTGTAAATTTTACACTCTTGTAGAACAAATAGAATTGCGACTTATGCTCCAAAATTTACGTAGTTGATTACTTGGATTTTTGACAGTTCTATCATTCTTTCAACAAATACCTCTTTCCTCCCTAGGAAGTTGGTCATAAGGTGGTAGGAGGGGTGGTTCAGGGAGCCCTGATTATTTTCCTTTCTTTCAATTGCAAGGCAATTACTGCTTAAATCATTTATTTGGCACTTAGCAGAAGCCACCTTGCATTTTTAATTCCTTCTTCTACCCACAAAAGCCCAGCTTCCCCAGGCAGGCATCTTGCCTTGTAACTCTCCTAGGATCTGATAATTGCCAGGCATCTAAAAATAGAAAAATAAATTTTTCTCATTATTGATGAGAATGTTGACACTTTTCTGAAATATATTATAAAATTCTCTGCCTTCTTGAGAGATGCCGGCAGAACTGAATCTCAGCAAGTGCACCATGCACCATTATGGTTCTACCCTGAGTTTCCATTTTCTGCCTTCTTCCCTCTTCCTCAGCGTCAGGCTGTTAGCCAGCTCTCCCACCCTATGACACCCACCTCAAATGCCTCCCCCTTCCACACTATAAGCCCATTCCCAGTTCCCAGATTACAATCTGCTACAGTTTATGAATCCAATATCCCAGGTAGGATTTGGCTTGGAGGGGAGAGGGCACCAGGAATTTGCCCATTGTTTAGCAGTGCTATATGTCCATATAGATGGCCATG
Source organism: Panthera uncia (assembly GCF_023721935.1). Classification (NCBI taxonomy): domain Eukaryota; kingdom Metazoa; phylum Chordata; class Mammalia; order Carnivora; family Felidae; genus Panthera; species Panthera uncia. The sequence continues at coordinate 144,554,094 of NC_064816.1, read as the reverse complement.
TCCGGTGCTCATAGACCATTCCCTCCCTATTTTCAGGCTGGCATTGTGAGTTGCAAAAGGCTGACATCCCTGTGTACACAGGGTCTTGGGCAAGTCTGAGCACTGCCTGGTCAGTGTTAAATGATGCAGAGAAATGAATCACTGAGGCCCTAAAACCCACCACGAAAACCTTCTGTGCATAGCTGTGACTAATGCAATTCCACTCCCAGCCTTGGTTTCCAGAACTGGAAAAACAGAAGACATCTCACTTCTTCAGAATTCATAAACACTTGTGATCAGCATCAGCTTTGCCCACACAAGACAACCTTCCTCAGCGCCCCCCTCTATTAACTCTGCTTTGGCCTGTGGCCTGAAACCTTCACCCCTTGCAGGCAATGACAGGCAGCCATCCTGGATCCACCACGGAAACTGACTGAAACCTGTGTCCTACACGAGGTGATCGAGTAGTGTTAAAATTTACATTCTGATGGAAGACAGTAACAACAGCAACACAAAATGCATTTTAAAAATGTTTGCTATCTCTTTCTTTTCTACAAATGAATTCTATTTGCTGTATAGGCAACCTGCCATTGCACACAAATCAAGAGCTCCATCTAACTGAACAACTGTGTTGGTAATACAAGATCTTGGGAAATTTGAGTTAGAGCATTAGTAGGCATTGGGCTTCTTAATTTGAATGGGTTTAGTCATCACAACACTTCATACACATGTCCCCTCCCACGGTATCAAAACCCTACCAGAAAAGCTTTCTCTGGGAAGTAGATTTTCCAACTACTTTGATGGAAAATCCCAGGAGAGGTCTATTTTCATGGATATTTTAAGCATTGTGCATGCCCAATCAGAAACAACCTGATGAGTCTATGCTGGTAGTGAATGTTGGTGGAAAGTTTCTGCAGTTGAATGAAGTCAGCTAAAGAATGCTTCATGTCAATAATGGCTCAACCATTGTTGGAAAACAACAAAACCAGCAATTCCTGAAAAAACAAAATCACCAGCTTTTTGGTAGTCAAAAAAGGCTGTGCAGACATAACAGATACTTCACGATGTCAGTGAATTCTTCATGGGATCCCATGACTACAAGGCTAGCCAACAAGCAATATGGCAACTCAAATATACTTTCTGTGGACAAAGATGAAGCCAACTATGTCTCATTGGGGCCAGAAGCTTTACTCATTTATTTAGTCTCACAACCACTCTGCGTAAGTTCTGGGGTAGGTATTTCTTATTTCCATTTTATAAATGAGTCTCAGAAGATTAAAACAATCTGTCATCCAGCTAGTAAGAATCAGGGCCAGCATTGAAACCTATGAGTTTTCCATTGAAACTACATACGTGTTCTGAGGAAGATGCCTATGCAGAAATGAATCTTCTGGTGATATAAATTCTTCTCCCGGGGCAATATTAATAATATTTAGGAGCGCCTGGGTGACAATAGGTTAAGCGTCCAACTTCAGCTCAGATCATGATCTCACAGTTTGTGGGTTCGAGCCCCACGTCAGGCTCTGTGTTGACAGCTCAGAGCCTGGAGCCTGCTTCAGATTCTGTGTCTCTCTCTCCCTCTGCCCCTCCCCTGCTTGTGCTCTATTTCTGTCTGTCTCTCAAAAATAAACATTAAAAAATATATATTTAGCCAAGCACATGCCAGGGCATTGACCAGTTGGAAGGGAGTCAGCAGTTAATGTGTACAACCTTATGGGTGCATGTCTGCTGAATATCTGCCCCACCAAATTAGTCCATGAATGAGACTCAGAAAAGTGCATGGATGGTCATTGTCATCAAAATATTTTTTTCCAAATAATATTTTTGATAAGCATAGATTGTATAAAATTATATTTAAAAGTATAAAGGAAAAAATAAAAATTTCATGTAATTCACACACGCACTCCTGCCATAGGCCTTGCCTTTTTTCACTTATACTTCCATGTCATTAAAAAAATCTCTGGTGACTTATATTGATAGCTGCTTACTATTTCATTTTAGAGATAATTGATTTAATCCTCTTATTGTAAATTTTGAAGATTTCAGAGTTTTCACTTATGTAAATAACGGGTTGATAAATATCTTTGTGCCTGATAAATATCTTTGTGCCTGATAAATATCTGTTTGCCTTTTAGTGTGTGTCCTTAGGAAAATTCCTAGAACAATTACTGGTAAAGATAATCACAGAACCACCTAATGTTATAAACCTAGACTTTATAAGCTGGCTATTATCTCAACTCACCTCCTCAGTGGAGGAAATTGCCCTTCCATTGAATACAGTTATGCCAGTACTAATAATTATCATCATTATTATGGTTATTAGCTTTATGTGATCTCTCACCTGGGACCTGATCACATTATGTCACATCCCTGCTGACTGCCCCACCCCCACCCCCACTGGTTTCCCCACTGCTGTTAGGATAAAATTCAGTCCCCTTCATGGGGTTTACAAGACCATGCATGAGCTAAACTTGTCTTGCCCTCTCTGTTTCAACTCTTGCTATTTCACCCTTGAACCACATATTCTGGTAACGTTATGCAACTTGCCACTTCCTGGAGATACAGGAAGGTCTCCAAGAATTTGTATATGTGGTTTTCCTGCCTAGGCTACTTTTTTCACCACCAACCCCCAATTTTATCTCCTTAGCTCCTGCTAATCTCTCCAATTTCTGCTTTGATGTTATTTTCTTTAGTAAAGAAGCCCAGCCACCACGCTGTACCCCATCCCAAGGCTGGGCTACCTGCCCCTCTTAACATTCCCATTGCACTGGGTAGTGTCTACCCTATCATTCATCACGCTGTAGTGTGGCTGACTGTCTTCCCCACCAAATACTAAGCTCCTTGAGAACAGGGACTGTGTCATTCTGGTTTTATCCTCAGTGCCTTTTGCAGGTCTGACCAGTGGTAAGCAGGGAATAGATATTTGTTGAATGACCAGAATACAATCTGTGTTTAACGTATTGGTTTGCTATTGTGATTGAATGAATCAGAAAATACCCAAAAGCTGAGCAGTTGTAGACTTTGAGGAGGTGCCATTTTCTCGAAGGGTTTTTCTTTCGGATTAGAAAATGATGCACCTCCACAGAAATGGCAAGAAAGTCAAGCCACGAGCGTAAGGCTCTGGTTAGTGAAAAGGCATGGAGAGACGAAGAAAGTGCAACCATCTGTCGTCATACGGTAAGCTTAGATGGTAGATGTAAATGCTAACTTCAAGTAGGAAATTCCCATTCTCATGGATTAGCAGTGCAGGAATACATGGATAATTCCTTTCAAAAGTGGACTTTCAAAAGTCCACAATATGGAGGTCATCATTCCATCATGGCCTGGGGAGCACCATATCCAGGGAGTTGGCCTCTCACACCTGCCATACCTGCTTTCCAGATACAAAAGGGAAATGTCTTCTTATATGCATCCAACACTTATGGATCAGCCACCGGAATGAGCTACCAGATTCCAGTACTTTCTAGAATCTTCAGAGCAGACAAGCTCATGGTGACTCATCCCTCTGTGATCTACCATGCTCTTCTCACCCTTGAGCTGATGTGTCAGTACAGATACCTCAGAGCTGGCCAGCTTCCAAGCTATCAGAAAGCTGTGGAAGAATACAGAATTGGACAGCCAATGATCTGAATTCTGGTCTGAGTTTTATAAGTAACTTGATCATGTCTATTTCTATATGTGTCTGTTTCCTCACCTGGAAATGGAGGTGTTCAGGGATAGGTCCCTCCTGAGAGTATCTTCTCACAAGATTTTTCTAATTTAACTCCTATGCAACCCTGTGCTTGGCATTGTTGGGAATCATTTAAATATACAACATGATTTCAGTCCCTAGGCAAATTGTGGGGGAGAAAAGAAAACCTGAAGCGGGTCACACATTCTTTCACTCGTGTAAATGCCAAATAAAGGGTCATTATCACACTATTAGAGATAAAGGAAAGGTTTCAGGGGTGGACAAAATTTGAGCCTATGCTTGAAGTAAGCCATTTACCAAAGGCCCATGGCAAGAAGCCTCTTCTGTAAGCCACAAAGGATAGTCTTTACATAATAAAAATTATCCTTTACCAGAGTCCTAGAGGATCCCTAAGAGGTGCTCAGTAAAATTTGCGGGATGCAATAAGATAGGGTGTGTTCGTGTCCAACCTGTGCTTTACCACCATACTTGCCTGTAATTCCTTATTCAGAGACGAAGTCTCTGTGACACCACTATTAATATTTTAAAAACTTATTTTAGGTCAGCATAGGTGTAGCATGTCTATATCTCCAAAAGTGTTGTCATTAGTCCATGAAAATGGAGTCTTAAGCTCTGACGCTTCACCTTGGATGAAAAAGGGATGGAGAATGAACGCTGGGCAGGCACTGAGTCAGGATTAGACTGCACAGCCCCTCTGTGATTTGTACCTCCTCCCTCTCTCCCCCCATCTGGACCTCCTGTTATCCAAATGAGTCATCTACTGCTTGCCTCATCTGGTAGGTTAGCTGCCCAATGAACCATGGGGCTTTAAAGCCTAAGAAATTTTCCAGTGGTTCACTATGTCCACCTTTCACCTAAGTTCACGTTTCCCCTTCAGTGTTCACCTTTGGACTTTAAAAGGGAAAAGAAAAGGGGGAGCACATAGGAATGGAGGCAAGGGGAAACAGGGAAAGAAAAGGGCAGAAGGGATGTTCTGGAATTGTTTATCTGGCTTAGAAGTAGGGGACTGAAATGAAACCAGTGGAAGACCATCCCTGTGTCCCTCCAACTGGCCCCATGTTCAACCTCAGGCTTCAAGTCTCCTTTGTGCACATGGTTGCCGGGAGAAGTAGCAGGATGACCTGTAAACCATGCAATGTGGATCCACTTTCTTAATTGCATTTTTCATATGCTGTTAAAATGAATTTGGACTTGACCTTATTAAACAGCAGGGAATTATGACAGGTTCGTAGTCAAGGGGAATATTTGAATACAGCCGCTTACCTTTTGTATCTGCTGGAATCATGGCAGGAAACAAATGGCACCTTCCAAAGGGGTGTTTGAAGAAAGCTTATCAAAGAGACAATGTTCAATGGTGTGGGTGAAGTAGGGAAGCCAGCAAAGGAGAATGCAGGTGACCTGGAGCCACCACTGCAACTCGATCAAGTTCTACCTCTGGGAGAGAGACAGCAGCCTTCCGGAAGCTGTATCTTTGGTATAGGATCACAGTGGAGCTGGAAGGGAGGGAGCTGGTGAAAGGGCTCTGACCCTCTTTCCTCTTACTTTCTAGTGTTCTGTGAAAGCTTCCTATTGGGTGAACCCAACGTGAGATCCACTGAGGGAGCAAGACACCCCTGGATGCTGTCCATTCAAGCCAGCATCCGAACAGGATGTGGAGGTGAGGTGCTGGGTCTGCAGGGGTAAACAGAGAACACCTAGCCTACATCTGTGCAGTATATGATGATATCCAGAGGTATAGATATATAGATAGAGATCAATTTTGTAATCTCATCTGGTCCTCACAACAACCCTATAGGGTTTTCTTGTTTTTCAATCCAGGTAAAATTTGGCTTTCAGAGATCAAATCCTTGACCCAACTAGAAGAGGTGGCAAAGCGAGAACATCAATCCAGGTTTTGACCCTTTGAGATGTCACTCCCTGCCTGTCTCTTCTCACATCCTACTGTCCCCCTTCTCTTCACCTATGCAGGGTTGACCTGTCCTTCAAGTTTCACTCAAACCTATTTGAATGAGGTAACTCCATTGATCCATCCTTTCTGATTGCCAAGAGAATGACATGGAACTTAGCAACTATTTATTTGTACTATTCTGAGGTCCCTGAGTTCCAGAGTCTATTTTTGTAAGATCAATAGAAGATTCCTTTGGATGACAACCTCCAAGAGCACCACGCAACAAATGATCCATAAGTAGTACCTAAATTTAAATCAGCAGCGTGGAAAGGCAGTCGGGAGCATGTGCATGTGGGTGAACATACGCGGGTCGGGCAGAGTTCAGTGCGAGAAACAGAACCACCGTAGCTGAAAGGGATTGAATATTGGGAATCAGGCACTCTCATAATTATTAGGTGGGCACAAGTAAGGCGACCAACTTTAGGCTATTAGTTTCGAGATCAAATTGCTGCATTCACAGGTCGGGAAGCTGTCACTGCTAATGACACCACACAATTGGCTCACACTTCTCAAGCACTGACCAGACCCTGGGAGTGGAATGAAACACCACAAACGTTCCCCTCTGACTGACCTTCTTCCAAAAGCCCCGGAGCAGGCAGATGAGCTCTGCTTGCTTCTCCACTCTTCTTGTAATTTCGCTTCACTGGCACAACCTGAATTGCACCTAGAATCCTAGCTCTGGGAAAGAATGGGAAGGTAGGTTTTGGCCTCTCCTCCCTTGCAATATTGAAGGAAGCATAGAAAGGGCTGGGAATGGATTCTAAGTGCCAACAGAGCACGCGCAGTGCATGACTCTAAGTGTGCAGGCCGACCTCGGGCGTCTATGTGCTGCCATGATTCAGGAACTGAGTATCATCGTGGCTAGATACCTCAGAGTGTCGGTAGGCTCGGTGAGCTGGATTCTTTTGTAATATTTTAGGTGGAGTACTTTTATTCCAACCTATGAAATTTGATGAGAGCTTTCAAGTTCAGCCTTGGAGGGAAGCAACGTCAAAGAAAGAATCTGTAACATGAAGGAGTATGTGGAGAGGAAAGGCAACTATCCTTCCCGTGGAGCCAGAAGGGGTGAAAAGGGGAGAGGGCTCCTAGAAGCAGGGGATTGCATTTAGGAACATGAACCTGAGCTTTTGAGCACCATCTGCTCAGTAAAAGCCTCCTCTCAAGCCCTCCGCTCCCTTCACCAGTCACAGAGCCCCACCATCTTGAGCCTTTCTTGGGCAACAGGGCCCCCTAGTGGTGTAGCAAAAAACACCGTGTTTTCTGTAGCATAGCAGCAAGTTAGTTCCCTTTGAGCTCCACTTTTAGATGGAAAAACCCACAAATCTCAACTGAGACAATGAGCAAGTTGGAACTGGAGCTCCTAATACTCGGGTCACAATAACTGGGGCCACCCCCACCTCTCCTCCGGATGTGCCAGGCTGGCTTTAGCTAGTCCTGACTTCCCGGTTCTCAACTGGGGCTGTTCTGCCGCGCCAAGCACTTTGGTAGTGCCTGGCAACACTTTTGATTGTCACCACTCAGGAGGAGGTGCTACTGACATCTAGCGGGGAGAGGCCAAAGATACCGCTTAAACACCCTACCCTACCCAAAACAAGGAAGAAAGTGCATCTGGGGTACCTGGGGGGGGGGGAGGGGGCACTCCGTTAAAGGGGGACTCTTGATCTCTGCTCAGGTCACGATATCATGGTTCCTGAGACGGAGTCCCCTGGCGAGGCGGTCTGTGCTGACAGCATGGAGCCTGCTTAGAATCCTCTCTCTCTGCCCCTCCCCGCTTGTGTGTGCACACGTACATGCTTGCTCACGCGCGCTCTCTCTCTCTCTCAAAATAAATAAATAAACTTAAAACCCCACAAACTTCACACCCATTAGGATGGTAGGATTGCTATTATTAAAAGGAGAAGGAGGAGGAGGAGGAGGGGAAGGAGGGAGAGGAGGAAGAAAGAAAGAGAGGAAAGAAAGAAAGGAAAGAAAGAAAGGAAAGAAAGAAAGAAAGAAAGAAAGAAAGAAAGAAAGAAAGAAAGAAGACAATGACAAGCGTTGGTGAGGTTGCTGGTGGGAACATAAAATGGTAGAGCTGCTGTAGAAAACGACAACAGCCTCGGAAGGTCAATCACGGAATCACAGAATATGATCCAGGAATCAGTATACATCCAAAAGAGCTGAAAGCAGGGATTCAAACAGATCCTTGTACACCGATGTTGATGAAAGGATTACCCACAACAGCCCAAAGATGGATACAGCCCTAATGTCCATCAACAGAGCAATGGATAAGCGAAATGTGGTGTATGCATACAATGGAAGATTATTCAGCTTTAGGAGGTCACGGAATTCTGATACATGCTAGAACAGATGAAATTGGCAAGCGGTAAGTGAACTAAGCCATACACAAAAGGACAGATACTGTGTGGTTCCACTTACATGAAGTACCTAGAATGGGCAACTTCATAAACGCAGAAAGTAAAACAGTGGTTGCCAGGGGCTGGGAGACAGAGGAATAGGGAGTTATTGTTTAATGGGTGCAGCCTTTCTGTTTGGGAAGATGAAATGACGCTTGAAACGGGTGGGGGCAACGCTCACACGCCATTGTGAATGGACTTCATGCCACTGAGTGGACGTTTGAAAATGGTTAAAATGGTACCTTTTATGTTATGCATATTTTATCATACTGATGGCCCCAGACTTGGGGTTCACAGCTCTTTCAGCTCAAACAGCAGCAAGATCAGCAGGGTCCCCAGCTTGCCAAGACCCTCTGGCTGGCCCACAAAGGCCGAAGCGTGTGTTTGCCAGGACCTATGCCAGGACGTGACATATTAGCTGAGGATTTGCCGCACGTGGCTTTGATCGCCCGGGGCTCAGATTGGATTCCTGGGACGGGGAGCAGCTGGCAGCCAGCCATACGGCCGCCCCTTCAGTCACCGAGGGCATCACTTAAAAGTCTGAAATGGACTGCACGAGAGAGCTTCCCGGACGGCCTTTTGGCTTCAGTTGCAGAGTCAGCATGACTGTGTTTCTCTGGGAAAGAAGATAAGAGAAAGGGGCTGGAACCCGTAGGAGGAACAAGGACGGGGCCAAGTCCTTCTGGCTGTGTCCCTGATTCTCTGCTGCACCCGTGAGGGGTCAGCTCTGCTCAAGACAAAGCTACTTTACTTATCTTAGCCCGTTTCACGTTGGCATCTCACTCTTTGTGTGTGTGTGTGCGTGCATGTGTGCATACACACATGGGGGGTTTATTTAACATTTTCCTCTGAGTTCGTGATTTCAGTCTTTAGAACACAGGGAGGATGAGGCCAAGGTTGTAGGTTCGATTCCAGTTGCAAACCAGTTAGCATTACACGGTGAAAACTGCTTTGGGTCTCAGAGAGCACCCTGGTCGTAGCTGGCCAGCTGGCACGGGGAAATCGGTAAGAATAGGGACGACCCCGGACAAGCCATCTACGCCCAACCATACCCAAACCCTCCAGGAAACGGAGGCCTTCGTAAAGCAGTGAGCAGTGCCGAAGGATATCAGTCGTGGCATGTAGCCCCTGCTGTTTTCCTCCCAGAGGATCCTGAGGACCCCGGAATACCTTCACTGCCGTCAACTGAATCCTCAAACAGCATAATTTCATGACTCTCTTTTTGGAGTTGTAGGCGTGTATGCTGTGTGCAACCCAACCTTTTCCTAAGAACCCCCTTGGGGTCCCTAGTGAGAGGTGATAGTAGCCAGTGAGGGTGGTGGCTGGGCGAATGTGGTTCCTCATGGGTCAGGACTGGAGACGTCCGTATATCCAGCCCCTGCAGAATCCGCAGGCCATCAGGCCACTCTCCTGGTGGTGGTCTTGGCCGGCACCATTGAAGGATTCTCCTCAGACAGCCACCAAAAACCTCTTCACCGCGGGACTGTGTATACGGTCATAAAAGCCACGATCATCTAAAGCCTGGATGGTAGCGGTAATGTCATATCAGGCCATGCCCTGGGGTCAAGCATGTCCCCATCCACTGCCTACTTGTGGAAAGCTTGTGGCAACATGAGAAACAACAAACCTCTTGATTCTCTTTACGATACCTCTCCGTCCGAAGTTCAGTGTAATAATTCCCACCTCTGTTTTTGTTCATGTTATTCTCTCTGAATGGGATTCCTTCCCATGCTCAGCCATTTATTAGATTTCTCCTAGCTTTTAGCCATCTTTGTACATCCTGTTATTTAAGCGAAATTAAGTTAAAGCCAACCATCGTATTAAACTATTTTCTCCTGGAACCTATTACTTGCAACTCTAAGATCTACCACCAGATGGCGATGGCATGCTGCGCTTTGCTATTCTGGGTCCCACTGGGAACTAGCATTTTCTGGAACCTACCATGTATCAGGCACTCATTTTATCCTACAATAAGCCTAAGTATGACCATCCCCTCTCCCTTTTACAGATGAGGAGACTAAAATTCTGAGAGGCTAAATAACCAGCCGGAGAGCACATCACTCATCAGAAGTAGAGCTGGAGTTTTGAACCCAGGTCTGCCTGCCTTAAAAGCCCACAGCATTTACACTAAGCTGTGTTCCTCACCATGCGCTGCCTTACTCTAATTTTATGTGCTGCACAGTCAAGGCCCTATCTGTTCCCATCTAGCCCCCTGCCCCAGAAACTAGATTGCCAGTTTCCATGTTCTGAACCTCCTCTGTATTCCAGGCTACATGGGACTCACAGAAAGGGTTGAATGAATTTTAAGGGCTTGACTGGCATGAGTTTCAGCGCAGGGGTGGGTGCTTGCTAAACTTTAGCCCTGGGAGGTGGGGGGCTGCCAGATATTGCCTCAAAGAGGAAGAGGGGCTGAGGCTGTATGGTAGGGGTTCGTTCTGTCAGCATCAGGTCCAAGTACAAAGGGTGACCTGAAAACCCACCAGGCTTCCCAACTTCCCTTGGGCACCCATTGCTCTTATGAGCCGTGGAAGCTTTTCTTTGCTTAGGAAAGAGAAAGTAGGGGCGCCTGGGTGGCTCAGTCAGTTATGGTCTTAAGGTTCATGAGTTCAAGCCCCGCGTTGAGCTCTGTGCTGATAGCTCAGAGCCTGGAGCCTGCTTTGGATTCTGTGTCTTTCTCCTGCCCCTTACCCCACTCACTCTCTGTCTTTGTCTCTCTCTCCCCCTCTCTCTCTCTCTCAAAAATAAATAAACATTAAAAAAGAGAGAAAGAGAGAAAGAGAGAGAAAGTAGATGGTCACCTGGGTGGCTTAGTCTACTAAGCATCTGACTCTTGATCTCTGCTCAGGTCATGATCTCACAGTTTGGTGAGTTCGAGCCCCACATCAGGCTCTGCTTTGGCAGTGTGGAGCCTGCTTGGGATTCTCTGTCTGTCTGTGTGTCTGTCTCTCTCTCTGCCCCTCCCTGACTCACACTGTCTCTGTCTCTCTCAAAAAAGGAATACATAAACTTAAAGAAAGGAAAAGAAAGAGAAAGCTCCAGATAGGGGTGGACTTCCACAGAGGAGGGATGGGGGAGGATATGGCAAGATTCAGAAGTGCTCCTGGGTGCACAGCCAGTGGGGAATGATTACATCAGCTAGAGGAAAGGGAAATGGGAGAACCCAAGAGCAGAGGGAGATGTGGAGACTAAGATCCAGGGATGCACAGGAGAGTGGGCAAGGATTCCGGTCAGTATCCGGGGCACGAAGAACACAGCCTGTGCGGCCTCTTCCCGTTCCCATGCCAATGATCCTCTCGGGCTCCAAGGCTTCATCTTGCTTCCGAGTGTCCTTCCCGCCGGGGATGATCGTGAACTGGCACCACCTGTTCAAATACCCCCTCTCCCCAGAGGAGGGGCAGAGCCAGCCGGCATGGTAGGGCCTCCTGCAAGGATGCAGTGGGATGCTTTTCACTAAGTATCTGGATGATAACAAAAGCAGAGGAGCGAATGGAGCCAAGAGCCAAGTTCTGAGCAGAGCGTAAAAACGCAGGAGGTGGAAGGGGGGACTTAGAGGCCCACCAAACTGGAAGGGCAAGAAGCAGAGAGAGAACACAGAGACGGAGCCACCCAAGTGCCCCTGCCTCACCTCCTTTAACGTGGCTCATGGGGGCTGTTGACAGGAAGGATCAGCTAAGTGTTCAAGATACGTTGGACCCCGTGCATGGCACGTGAGGTTCTGCTGGCTTCTAACAGTGGCTCCAGTCCTAAGAAGAAGCTCCCAAAGCTAGTCCCCCAAATGTCAGGGCCCTCAAGTTCTACCTGAGACAACCCATAGCTCTTGGCGTGCCTTCGTTTAAAGTGGCATGCGGCATGGGACGGCAGTACCAGGACCTGCTGCTGTGCTGGGAAAACGTCCTAAAAGCTACTGGTGCTTCTGAGATGGCTGGACTGGGCTTTAGCTAGAATCTGACGATGGTAAAAAGAGCAACTTCTCGTGTCCCTTTGGAAGTGACTGAATCCCAGAAACCAGAAGCAAGAGGAAGAAGACGTAGGTGAGCCTGGGAGCCTGGGGAAACACCGTCAGGATACTTTTGCAGGAATTCTCTGGAGACGCAGGTGTGAGGAAAGGGCCGTGATGGTGCAGCATCCCAGCATTCACAGCGTCCCGTGTGGTCAGGAAGCCAAGGGGAAAGCACTAGAACGGACAAGGAGACAAACACCGGACAGGACAGACAGACTCCAGCTTGCTCCCACCTTGTGCCCCCATTGCTGTCACCAAAAGAGACATCCCTCGGTGACCCCCAAAACCGGCCAGTTAGAGCATCCTGCTCCTGCAGCTCCTTTAGGAGCCGAACAGCCCTGTTGGTAGAGAAAGAGTATTCAGCCCCTCTGAGAAGAACCTCTGATAAGAAACCATACTGTGCGAGCAGCCGGAGTCAAACCATCCTTCTTATATCAGGTCAATATCATTAGGAAGTAGAGAAAATCAACTGTCCACCTCAGCCCTGTGTTACTGTGTGATTATATGTGGCCCGCGGCTTCCAGAGTCTGTGTGTGGCTGACCTCTGCCTGTCTCCTGACGATTCACTAAGCCCTTCCCTACGTGGAGTCTCACTTGAGTCTCACGACAGTGGTGGAGGAAACCGAGGCCGAGAAACCGGAAGTGACTCACTCCAAGCCACAGAGCCAATGGGTGAGTCGGAATTTGAACCCGGGTCCTTTAATTCCGAATATCACCTGCACCCCATCTCCCCCCGCCCCCCCCCTTTTTTTTAACAGATCGGGGAAAAGTGATACAAAATCAGGTCAATCTGAGGAGTTTTTTAAAAAACTAAATTTTTCATTTTAAGACTGTCCTGTATTCTGTGATGATTTCCTTCCCACTTTTTTTTTTGTCATTGAAATGTCTTTTCTTTACGAAGTGATGCCGATTGTGGATGGTAGCTTAACACTTTTTTTTTTTTAATCTAAGCCTTACTTGTCGAGATTTAAAAATGACAACCCTATGTCAGCCCCCAAAATTTACACTGGAAACTTCTCTGGTGTTTGACATCTGAAAGCCTGGGGACAGTAGCCTGTGGTACACAGTCGTCACAGACCGCCAGGTGCTTAAAACAGCTGGGACCCCTGCCAAGTCCAAGTTCGCAGACTGTCCCTGATGGAGTCCGTGTCAGGGATCCTTGTTGTTTGCTGAGGGAGTGACAGCTCTTCTGTTCCATGGCTGCTGCCGATCTCAGCCCCGTCACCACCCCATGGGTGTCAGTGGTGACAGGAGGGACTCCACTCACGTCAAACAGGTGGTAGCTTCCTCCAGGGGCTGCAGCTGCTTGCTGTATCTTGGGAGAGAAAAAGACCTCACCATATTTCTTGAGAAAGTTTCTTATCTAGAATATTCAGTTATGCTAAATGAATTCAATACTGCACCATTTGGAAGAGAGGTTCACGAACCACTAGATCTCAGCTGTGTGCTAACTCAAGCCATAATCTTTCTAGAGACTCTTCTTTGCCTACACATTAAAATGCAAAACGCGGGGAGCCTCAGTGGCCGGGTTGTTGAGCGTCTGACTCTTGACTTCAACTCAGGTCATGATCTCATGGTTCGTGGGGCTGGGACTCAGCTCTGAGCCTGCTCAGGATTCTCTCTCCCTCTCTCTGCCTCTCCCTTGCGCTCGCTCTCTCTCTCTCTCTCTCTCAAAATAAATAAATAAGCATTAAAATAAATAAATAAATAAAATGCAACATCCTAAACTTGGGTCAAGCCCAGGCACACTCTGGCCCCATTGCCCTTCGGGAAACCCTAGCCCCCACCCATCATTCCACAGTGCTCATGGAAGCCAGTCCATTTTCCAGCACCCTGCATTCTGCCCCATCCCACCCCTCACCTGTCTTCACAAACTTCTTTTTTTAAAGCTTTACTTTCAAGGTGGGGCTTGAGCTCACAACCCTGAGATCAAGAGTTGCATGCTCTACCAACTGAGCCAGCCAGGCACCCTTGCCTTCACAGTTTTATGCTGAGTACGGAGGATGGATGAAGCCGTAGGTCAATTTCCCATTAGCCAAAGAAGTCTGCTTTATTCTCAACGTGCTTAGCAGCTCACTATTGTGATGCTTGCTATCCAAATTGTCTTTTTTTGTTTTTTGTTTGTTTGTTTGTTTGTTTGTTTCTATGACTAAAGCTCCACCAAACTACCTCCAATCAGATGTCAACATTGCCAGGAACCATTATTAATAGAGTTGTAAGGGACGATATTTGTAAATGAACTATGACTTGATCTGCTTTATGTCTGAAATAAAAGGTAGATGTTGTGCGGGCTCCAGAACTCCCCCGCAATCTACTCTGGCCTCTTAAGCAGGCAACATATGCTCATCTAAACTTGGGGATTTGTTGGGAACACTGAGAATTCCTTGGCTGAAATCCATCACACTGAGAAAGAGACAGGAGATGTGAATCTTCTATGGTCAATTGGTCTGAAGATTTCATCTCCCCGTGTCCTTTTGTTTCATGACAACCTCTGCCCAGGAGGACTGTGTAGGAGAGATGTCTGTTCTCTAGACTCTTGGTGATTGAGAACAAGACTTCAAAACCACTAACCTGTGCACCCAAGCTGTGGTGCCTCACTGGATCTCTATGGCACCCATAGCCAGAGCACTATCCTTGCTGAAGAATCAAAGCCACCAAGCTCTGCTCTTTGGTATAAACCTTCTGTGACTGTCCCTCCCACTTCTCCCTGTGGCCAGGGCTGTGGCCTCACCAGCACCACTGCTAGGAGATCATGCTTCCTGCATCCCACCTCTGCTTGAGAAAGTGCTGCTGTCCTAACGCTGGTCCCTCCCTGTCTTACTTGAGGATGGAAAGACCCCAGTGGGGACCTTGTTCTTCCTATCTCAGGCAGATGGCAGAATGTACCATGAAATGCTATGTTCCCCAGGACTAGGTCTGATCTGCGAGTCTAACTGTGTTGTCTGTCTTTCTGAGACCCTCAAAAGGCTGTCCCATATTTTCACTATCTTCCATAGGAAAATATGATCCAGGGCCTCTCCATAGGGATCAGGGGGAGAAATCGGCTCAATCCACCTGAGATGTGCTTCCCCAGCCCCGCACGCAGCAGCTGAGCGGAGGCGTCTCTCGTCGATGAAAGTGTGTCCAGATGTGCCTTTCTGATACCCACTCCCCATGATGTGATGTGGAGAACAACGTCCTCTAAAACATCTTACCCAGAATTAGGTAAACTCAGATTATGGGCACAGTGCTTCAAGATGCCAAGTAAGTCTGCCCAAGATTTCTGATACCAACTACAAGTTTGGGGTTTTCCCAAAACCATCCTCAGGTTTGATAATTCACTCGAATGACTCACAGAACTCGGGAAAGTGCTATATTTAGAGTGTTTTCATAGCAAAGAGAAACAGATCAGAATGGACCAAAGAAAGATACACAGGGCAAAGTCTGGGAGAGTCCCAAATGTGAAGCTCTCATGTCTTCAGGCACACATTACTTCCCCATCATTGACGTGTGACAATACAGAGTATTACCAGGAAGCTCACCCAGGCTCCAGTGTCCATGGTTTCTATCATGTAAGCATGACTGATTGAATCTGTTGTCGTGTGGTTGCCCAGAGCCCCAGTTCTAAAATCACATGCTTGGTCTTTCTGGTATGGCTAGCCTCACCCTAATTCACCTCGTTAGCATAAACTATCACTGTGACCCAAGGGGCCCACCATGAATAACAGGACATTCCTATCACCCAAGAAATTCCACGGGTTTAGCAACTACCTCCCGGAGGCTGGGACAAAGGCCAGACTTCTGTGTGGGTAAAGTGAAATCTTCTCTAAAACAAAACAGAGTCTCCTGGGGTTGTTTGTTCTAACACTCCACAGTGACTCACAGACCAATGGCACAACACTAAGCACAGTTCAGAAAAATCATAACACTGAGCATAGCCCAAAATAATGTGGCCAAAGTCTTTCTATCTGCCTCAATTCGGGGATAAATTAGAGTATTTAATAGAGTATCTCCAGTGCATGTGCTACAGCCGCGTAGAAAACTTCCATCAGTACAATTTCTCTGAGGTAAGCTATTGAGAGCTATCGGGTCAATTTATACTCCCTGATAACCATTGGAGAAGGGTATTTTATGTCATGACTAAGTGTCAAACCATGTGCCAGCTAAGTGTGGGAATTTTATCCTCTGATGAGCATAGAAAAGCTAATGAGGACATGTACTTAGACCCTCCCCACCCCAAATGTGACAAACTTCGGAGTATCCCTAGCACCGGAACAGATTAAAAATATGTCCCACTTTCCAAAATGTATGGGTCTATATCAAATTAGCAGCATTCTTACTGCCAGAAGAACTTTCCTTGTCTATTTTTAAGTACAACACTTTGGCAAGTAAAGGTATTCAGAGCTCTGTAAGCTCTGTAAGATGTAGGGAACCTCACAACTGCACATGAAGTAGCTTTTGAAAAAGTTTCAGCAATCTGTGCACCTCGGTGGCAAGTCAGTGATGCATCTGACTTCGGCTCAGGTCATGACCTTGAGGTGTGTGGGTTCGAGCCCCACGTTGGGCTTTGTGCCGACAGCTCGGATCCCAGAGCCTGCTTCAGATTCTGTGTCTCCCTCTCTCTCTGCCCCTCTCCTGCTCATACTCTGTCTCTGTCTCTCTCAAAAATAAAATAAACATTAAAAAAAAAAGTTCAGCAATTGAAACAGTATATTTTAATGAATCTCTGAAGGTATCACTATGCAATTGACGATGGGGAGACATAGCTACCAGAAGACCCATTTTTAAACGATTGTGTCTATTCCCTGCTGTGTATGACGTTTATTTAGTTGGAACCCATTGATTGTGTACAGTCTAAATGGCCCTCGGAAAGTAGTATGCAAGTATCACCCCCGAACAGGCTTTGTCAAGCTTGAATCATAAGACCTCAGTCTGCCTCACCAAATCTGTTATTTAGGCGAAGTTTATATCAAATGGAATCAGCTCCCTCTCGCCTTAACGTTAGAGAAGAGCAGATCCTTGTAGTAATGTCACTTTCAAGAGTAAATACCATGCAGTCAATGACAAGGAAAACTGGCAAAATTAACATCCTTCTATGAAACAGAATTTATCAAGACAATAACTGCCCCCAGCACCCCAACAAAAGCCATGAGCCAAACTATCACTTCGCCCATCTTTCCTGTGCCGATGGCTTTACAGCAGGTTGGCCACGGTGCCCTCCTAACAACTCGCCTTGTCCTAAGAGTGTTATTGTATCTAAGGATTCATCATCAGCCAGATTTCCCTTGCCTTAAGCCTCCAACAGTCAGGAAAGGAAATGCTCAGGCCCAACCACTTTATGAAAAATCAAGAAGTAATGTCCACCAAAGGAGTCTTTCTGGACCCTGTACTGCTTTTATTTCTGTGATAATGTGGCACTGTAATGTTTAACAGCATCATTGTGCCACTTTCCAAACCACGCTGGGCATGTTACAGGCAAAAATGCAAGATTCTTTTTGTAAATAAACCTCGGTTCACTTTATGTGAATATTTACACGTATCTGGGGTTGGTGATTACCTTGGAAGAGGGTAACTGCATGTAGTCAACGTTCCACAGGACCTAGCACTGTGCCCAACACCAAACGGGTGTGCAAGAAACGATTCACTAAATTGTGGGCAGGTTTGACGTCAGCACATTAGAAAAACCCCCACAGGGTGGACTCTCTAAGAGAATGTCTTGTAGGGTTAGAGTTTGGATACGCACAGGAAATATTACTGCTGCAGTGCCCCTGAACGAATAGCCCTCCATCTAAGAGGAATTTCGAAGGAGATCAAAGGAGATACGTATTCATGAAAGAAACAAAGTCATTTGAATTCCACCAGCATTTCTGGCATTTCCAGAAATGTAAGTTACTCCCAGAGTACGTACAGCCCTGGAAGGTTCTAGTCCTAGCACACCCTAGAACAAGTTGATGGATTCTGGTTTCAGGGTGAATCAGAAGCTATAGCAGCTATAGCCACTAGCATACAAATAGTGACTATCACGTACCTATAAGTTCCTGTGCACACTCCTTTTTTTTTTTTTTTTACTATCTTGATCAGCATTGCTGAAAATTGTTGCCAGTAGCCTAGAGGAGAAATAATATCTTCATGGTTCACAGTTTACAAAGCTCTGTCATGTACAGTATCTCATCAAATCCCTTCTAACCGCCGGGTAAAGTGGATACTACTTTCAGAAAAGGAAGACTCAGAAATGTTGCACCTTGCCCAAGCTGGGTGGGAAAAAATTATGTCTCAAAACCAGGATTTCAACTTCAGAACTAGTTCTCCCCTCTCTGTCATGGCTTTAGATCATACAACCCTAAAAAAGCATACTTAAATGGATCAAAAGGACAATGTGGATACAAACCAAATTTTAAAAATTTATTTTGTTAATTTACATCCAAGTTAGCATATAGTGCAACAATGATTTCAGGAGTAGATTCCTTAATGCCCCTTACCCGTTTAGCCCATCCCTCCCTCTCACAACCCCTCCAGCAACCCTCTGTTTTTTGTCTGTATTTAAGTCTCATGTTTTGTTCCCCTTCCTGTTTTTATGTTATCTTTGCTTCCCTTCCCTTATGTTCATCTGTTTTGTCTCTTAAAGTCCTCATATGAGTGAAGTCATATGATTTTTGTCTTTCTCCGACTAATTTCACTTAGCATAATACCCTCCAGTTCCATCCTTGTAGTTGCAAATGGCAAGATTTCATTCTTTTTGATTGCTGAGTAATACTCCATTGTATATATACCACATCTTCTTTATCCATTCATCCACCGATGGACATTTGGGCTCTTTCCATACTTTGGCTATTGTTGACAGTGCTGCTATAAACATGGGGGTGCATGTACCCCTTCAAAACAGCATACCTGTATCCCTTGCATAAATGCCTAGTAGTGCAATTGTGGGGTTGTAGGGTAGTTCTATTTTTAGTGTTTTGAAGAACCTCCATACTGTTTTCCAGAGTGGCTGCACCAGTTTGCATTCCCACCATCAGTGCAAAAGAGATCCTCTTTCTCCACATCCTCGCCAACATCTGTTGTTGCCAGAATGTTAGCCATTCTGACAGGGGTGAGGTGGTATCTCATTGTGGTTTTGATTTGTATTTCCCTGGTGATGAGTGATATGGAGCATTTTTTCATGTGTCGGTTGACCATTTAGATGTCTTCTTTGGAGAAGTGTCTGTTCATGTCTTTTGCCCATTTCTTCACTGGATTATTTGTTTTTTGGGTGTTGAGTTTGATAAGTTCTTTATAGATTTTGGATACTAACCCTTTCTCTGATGTGTTGTTTGCAATATCTTTTCCCATGCCTTTTAGTTTTGCTGATTGTTTCCTTCGCTGTGCAAAAGCTTTTTATCTTGATGAAGTCCCACAAACCAAATTTGATTTAAAATTATTATCTTGCATATTAGCAATTTCAGTGTATTGTAGGGTTGTTTTGTAACCTTTATTGCATGTTGAGGGAACTCTGTCAAATTTTTAGAGTTCTTTGGGGGAGGGTTCAATCCTTTTATTCTTTACTTTCAGACATTCCCAATCAGTGATTCCAGTCTGCCTCATTTGTACTTGCAAAATACTGGGACAAACAAAATGTCTGCCCACAGAGGATATGTGAGATCAACGTAAGTGTGTTGGCTTCTCTGCTAGAATTTGGAGAATTCTAGAATTCTCTCTCTTCTGTTCACTTACCTGTGACACTCTGGAGGCTGAACTCCCATGCCCTTCTGGTCTCAGCCTCCCCTTGCCCACCCAGGAGCAGCCAGTTGATAACATGTGTCACTAACACCAAATTTTTTTTTAATGTTTTTTAATGTTTATTTATTTTTGAGACAGAGAGAGAGAGACTGAGTGTGAGTGGGAGAGAGGGAGAGAGAGGGAGACACAGAATCCAGAGCAGGCTCCAGGCTTCAAGCTGTCAGCACAGAACCTGATGTGGGGCTTGAACCCACGAACTGCGAGATCATGACCTGAGCCGAAGTCAGACACTCAACCAACTGAGCCACCCAGTGCCCTTAACACCAAATATTAAGTGCCACACAGTAATGTGTTAATAAAAAAATTAAATTGTAAAACAGTAAAAACATCCCCCCCCTTTCCTAACTTCGGCTGTAGACCAAGGCAATCATTTTTATCCTAATCAAAATTTCATACACTTTTCCTTCTCTCCTCTCTTACCCCCACCCTGCTGTATGAGTGCACTGCGCGCACACACACACACACACACACACACTCATTTCTGAGGTCCAGTCCTCACATGACAAGGAGGATTTAAAATGAGAAAATCTGGGGAGGGAAGGTAGAGGAAAAGAAACAAGCTAGCTAGATCGACATGCCTCCAAATCTCAGGGGGACTGGCTAATGTTAGTGCAGCTTGGAGACCGCCTAGTCATTTAACGAAACACAGGGAAGAGAGAGATGCATTTGCTATTCTAAAAAGCCCCAAGTCAGTGAATGCAAATGTGCCCTATTCAAGAAAACCAAATTAAAGGAGCTTCTGGGAATTCTCTGCATAGTTAAGCAGAACAATTTTTCCCCCTTTAAGGCCATGTTTACCCTTCAGAAATCACATACCCTTAAGCACAGAGACCAAGAAATGCATCATTTTCAGGAAGGATATGTTGCTTAGCCCAGCCTTGTCCTTCAGAGGAAGAAAGGAAAAATCCATCATTGCCCTGGACATCTTCTGCCACACTGGAAAGAGAAAATGGGCTCCAGGGCTCCCATCTGACTCTGAGGTGTCTGGGGCAGTCAGAGACTTGGCTTTGCTCTCGCCTATGGACACACTCCAGCACGAAGACAGTTCCAGAGACTGTAGACCAGGGAAGCACCGTCAAAAGCCAGAGACAAGTAACAGGCAAGTGCACAGGTATGTGGAGAGCTCATACCCCAGTTCCTGAAATTTGTCATTAGGTCACTTGCAATGATTGACTCAAGATGCATATTCTTTGCTTACATGGCCAAGAGACCTTTCTTCCAACTATTCTGTTTTCATCTCCCACCAGCTCATGTTGGTCTCAGGTTACGGAAATTTAATGAGCCTCGCCCAAAGTGCAAAGGGGATTGATGTGAGGATTCAGAGATCTATCTCCTAAGGAAAAACAACAACAAACCCAGTGTGGGCAGGGGCGTATCGGCCTCTCTCTGGGTCTCTGTGTGTCTATGTCTCTCCACCTCTCTGTTGCTGGATCTATGTCTCTCCTCTTGCAAGGATTTTCCTCTTGCTTTCTCCTCATTGTCCTCCCTGGTGGGAAGGTCTTTGCCACAGCTTCCGGAGGACTTGTCTCCAATGCAGGCAACCAGAAAAGACTGACATGCATTCTGATTCTCCATTCCAGATTCCTAGAAAATAGAAATTTGTGAGCCAAATGAACATACTGCTTGTCTTTATGGAATTGTAATGTTGTAGAGAGAAAAGGACACTACCAAACATAGGCACAGAAATTTCTACATTACTAAGTGAGAGGAAATGGTATGTAAAAGTACAGGCTGTGATGGTAGAGAAAATGGCTGGGGATGCTAGACACTGAATGTTTGTGTTTCCCAAAATTCACGTGTTGAAACTTAGTCCCCAAGGTGATGGTATTTGGAGGTGGGACATTTGGGAGGTAGTTAGGTCATGAGGGTGGAGTCCTCATGAATGGGATTAGTGTTCCAATCAAAGAGACCCCAGAGAGCTCCCTCACCCCTCCACCATGTGAGGACACAGCAAGAAGGCTTCCATCTATGAGCTAGAAAGTAACTGTTCACCTAACACAGAATCTGCCAGCACTTTGAACCTGGACTTCCCAGCCTCCGGAACTGTGAGGAATAAATGTCTGCTGTCTATAAGCCACCCAGTCCATGGTATTGTCATGGTAGCCAGATTGGACTATGACAGGGAGGATTATACAGATTGGGGGTGCCAGGAAGTGCCATCCTGAGGGAATGACATTTAAGCTGAACCCTGAAAAAGAAGTAGGAATTAGTCGTTCAGAGGGAAGGGGAAGAAGAACATTCCAGGCCAGGGAACCACATGAACAAAGCCCTGGGGCAGGGAAGAGCTGTGCTTGTTTGAGAACCTTAAATGTCAGTGTGGCCAGAGATGAATGAGGCAGAGGGTAAATTGGGATGAGCTACAGAGATCTCAGGAGCTATACCTACACCATGCTAGGGCTTGTAGCCACATTACAAGCTTTTATGGGGGGGAGGGGGTGTCTGGGTGGCTCATTCAGGTAAGCATCTGACTTGGACTCAGGTCAGGATCTCACGGTTCATGAGTTTGAGCCTGAGTTCGAGCCCTGCGTCAGGCTCTGTGCTGACAGCTAAGAGCCTGGAGCCTGCTTCGGACTCTGTATCTCCTTCTCTCTCTGTCTCTCCCTACTTGTATTCTCTCTCTTTCTCTCTCTCAAAAAGAAATAAACGTTTGTTTTTTTTTTAAAAAGATTTTATAGGAAGTGCAGTGGGAAACAATGAAGGAAATTTAAGCAGAGGCATCACTTTCCTATTTATTTTAAGATCTTTCTGGTGACAGCATGAACTGATAACTGGAAACCAACCGTGGAAGCAGGGAGGCCAGTTAGGAGCCCATTTGCAGGGTCTGGAGCAGAAACTGTGCTGGCTTGTTCAAGGTTATGACAATAGAGATAGAAGAGAGAGAAGGACTCAGGATAAATCAGGGAAATAGAAATGACAGGCAGTGGGGATACATTTTGTTGTGGGGTAGGCATCTCGGGTAAAGGGTAGAACTCAGAACGCTCCTTCAGACTCCCGGTCTGAGCAACTGGGTGAATGCAGGTGTCAGTACCGAGACCAGAAGCTCTGGAGCAGGAACAGATAGGGCAGAGGAGGAAACTGCCTCTGAGACATCAAAGTACCACTGAAGTGTGGTTAATTGTGTGTGTGTATATCACTGTATGTACAAACCACAAGAGAGATCTGGCCAAGAATGACACATCTGAGAGCCATCAGGATCAAGAGGGCTTGTAAATCATGGGAATGGATGAGGTCACCCAAGGAGAAAGCGCAGAGTGAAATGAGAGCAGGGCCTAGGACCGAGTCTGGACAACTCCAGCATCAGGAGCTTAGGGAGAGGAAAACCAACTGGGAAGTCTGAGAGGAAGTGGCTAGAAAGGGATGAGGAAAACTGGACAAGCTAGCTGTCACAGAGCAAGGAAAGAGAGGGGGTTGTCCCCCACTTCTGGTCAGTACCCTAGAAGATGTTTATTAGATATTGTAAATAGCTAATGATGACTCTGTCCTCATTTTCCTTCCAGCCCCCTTCCTGTTTTACACATATTCCAAGTAACCTTTTTACTCTAACTCTAAATTGTATGCATCCAGTCATCCATCTGCTCACCTATTCATCTATCCATCCATCCATCTGTCCATCCATCCATTATCCATGCATCCAACCACCCATCCATCCATCTATCCATCCATCCATCTACCTGTCCATCCATTCATCCATCCATCCATCCACCCACCCATTCACTTATCCATCCATCCATTTACCTAATCATCCATCTACATATCCATCCATCTATTCATCCATCCATCTATTCATCCATCCATCCAAATCCAACTTCCCACTAAGCTGCAGGGCACACAAAAGTCCACAAGGAGGAGCCCTCGGTCCTCTTTCCTTTGATGGTTCCTTTTCCTTCTCTGCTAGTTTTTGTTTTCTGGCTCTGAAAGAACTGCGCAGGATTTGCTGCACGTACGTATAATGATATCCATTCTGGTAGTCGGTCTTGGGAAAGCGCCTCAGATCTCAGTTTAATTATATTGAGTTAGTAGTAGTAATGATAGCATTAATAGTAACCCTGTGATTGGAACAATCTTCCTTTTAATGAAGAGAAGGAATATTTCAGCTTCCATGTCTCCCTCACTGTGTTTTCACAGTCTAGATAACTTCTAATGCATCTGAGCCCACTTTCCCTCCTTGTTCGCTCAGTTTCTTTCAACATTTGCATTTGCTTTCAGCCTGTCACCATGAAAAACCCTCATGTAGTGATGCCTTAAAGGCAGCGTTGTACCTGCCTAAAGACGGTGGGACTGTTTTCTGTTGTGCTGCCTCATTCCCTCCCCACAGCAGAGGCCCATCCTGGCGCAGCCAGCGTCCCTGCCAGTGGCCAGTGTCCTCCTTAACTTCTGCCACCACCAGAACCACAAGTTTTTCCTTTCTCAGTGGGTCCTGTCTTCCGGCCGCCACTGGAATTTGCCTCTTCATAGGTCATGTCTCCATCAGCTCCAGAACGGTGGTGGATTTCACTCGGGCTTCCCCGCATAGAGTCACATATGCCTTAAGGACCCTCTGTGACACAGCTTACATACACTAAGGTGCTACCAGCCTATCCTCAAACCTTCAACTGTGTCAACGTTTACTTTCCACCAGTTTCTTTTTTCTTTCTCTAGAGTGTTTCAAAGCAACTTGCAAATGGCTCTCTCACTGTGCCCCTCAGCCTTTCTGCTCACCGTCACTTGGCTCGTTCCGATGAGGCCAAGTCCAGCCGGGATTTTCACAGGCTGAAGCCTACCTTGGTCTTTCTTTGGGGCAGCAGATCACATAGCACTCAGCTCTTTTACATTCTCTTTTCCCTAAACTCTGAGTCCACTCCCTCAGCGGGTTGCCTCACACCCATTTGGGAAGCAGGGAGGGACGTAAATCCTTAGAAAAATAGATAGACTCCGTCAGCTTGTGTTTGCTGTGGCAGGTGATGAATTAGGGGGATTAAATTTCCAGCGAGTAAGAGCCGTTAACACGGTAATGGCTCCACCAAAAAGAGGTTTTTGAGTATCTTTCCCTGGGGGTCTTTCAAAATAAAATGAACTGATTCAGATGATTTAGGGGCACGGATTAGATGACTCTTCAAAATTCCTTCGAGTGCTGAGTTTCCATTTGTCTCTCCCAGACTCTGCCCTCTGATTTCAGAAGGCTGAGTGAAGTTCTCCCCACCTGTGTTTTCTGTTGCCCCGGTTTCGTTGATGGAGTGAGGTACTTACTTGCAAATCCATCAAAAAAACATATCTGAAGCCTGCTCTGGGCCACATATTAAATCTAGGAACCTGATGTCCTTTCATTTCTGTCCCTGAATAACAATCAGGCATCTATGCCCACACTTGGCCATGTCTCGGATTTGCTGATTTGCTGATTTTTTCCTTTTTCTTTTTTTTTTGGCCGATGATCGTCTTACCAAGTGTTGAGTGCACGGGCACTTCTCCGAGCCACTGAAAGTCTCCCAAGAAATAGTTAAACCGTGGAATTCTTCACTCGAGAGGGCAACTGTGAACCCAGACGTGTATACCTGGGAAGTCTTGGGAATTTAAAAGCCAAAAAGGATTGATTCTTGCCATCTTGCTCGGCCCAGGTGCATTGCATGAATTAACTGGGTAGCTGCTCCACCAATGATTCACTTGCTCTGCAAACATTACTGAGCACACACTATGTGCTGCACCCAGTGCTAGGGAGACTTCCAAAGACACAGCACCAAGGTTTTGGTGAGCATAGCTGCCTTCCAAAAGCATAGCACATTCTACAACAGAGAAGGGAGAGAGCAGGGAAGAGGGGGGAGAGCTGGACCCTGGAGCCAGACGCAGCCAAGCTTCTATCCAACGACGTCACAGCCGTGTGACTTTGCTGAATTTGCTGGTTCCTTGATCTTAGTCTCCCCAGCCTGTAGAATTATGAGAAATAAATATTTGTTGTTTAATTTTTTTTTAATCCCGCTAAGCCTTGGTTTCTTACTCTGTGAAATGGGGCTCAGTGTAAGATTGTGGCAAAGGTCAGGTGAGCAGATGAATGTGAAATGTTCAACCAGCGTCACCAGGGTCCAGAGCCCAGCAAACGTGTAGTGACTACTCCCAGGCCCTGAATTTAGCTGGGCTGTTTGGTTGAAGGTGTGTCGCAGCACAGGGCTGCATTCAAAAGAAATCCTCTGAAGTCTCCTGCAGAAGGTTTTGAAAGGTAACGTGTGCCTTTCCCGAAAGTGTCTCAAGGAGGCAGAGAGAGAGTTGCATTACACAACTGAGGGAGAGCTGGGCTCCCCAACCAGGATCATTGCACCTCTCCCTGCCCTGAAGCCACCTCTCATCCACGACCCCACCTCTCTGCATTCCGTGATCCCCCTCACCCTTCCCCGGCCTCGGGGCTCCCCATGCTCTCCTTCTGCTTCCCAAACCACCTCCAGCACACCACATCACACTTCCCCCCACCAGAAAACCTCCTCTAGGAGCCTCCCGAGTTGTTTCAAGCCATGCCAGGTATTTATCGGCATTTCTGAGGGCTGTGGAGGTCGTGAGCTCGAGGGAAGTGATTTATTTTTTCCAGCTGGGTTAAACCAAACTGGATTTTAAAGAGAAAATCTCCAGGAGAATCTGGAACGATGGAGGAGAAAGTAGGAGAGGGTGGAAGGCAAGGTTTTCCCCCATTCTGCAAGACGGAACGGGCCCGTGTCCTTCCAAAGCATGGAGGGAAGAAGTCTAGTTCACTCTGGGAGGAAAGCAGGGTCACCAATCACTCTGAGCTGTGAGTGGCATGCATTTCATAGGCTCCACAGCGCCTCTGGTCACTCCCCACCATCACTGCAAGGGCAGGGCCTTCTGCTGAAGTTTCGAGAATGCGGAGGAGCGCCCCGCGTCTCTCCCCGGGAACCCGGGAGAGCACGCACCGTCCCCACCCGGGAAGAAGAAGGCACTGAAGAGATGTCTGTCTCTTGTCATCAGCTCCATGACCACTGGTCGTCAGCTCCACACTCCCACGCCACGCTGACTTCCCCAAGGTCACACCGCATCTCCAAAGAGGAACAAAGCATTAAAGGATCTGGATTCAAAACAAAGTCGATGTGCCGTGAGCAGCTGCCCCAAGGCCCTCGTGGGGCCGCAAAGCCTCGCGTGGCTCTGGGTATGAGCTGGCCACCGTGACAGCGGGTCGGTGGACGCGCACTTAGCAACAGCTCTCTCGTACATTAACAGAGCCTCCTTCATTGACCTTGGCTCTGCATTTAATCGGATGCATTTTAAGGTGAATGGAAGTTCACTGAGTGCATTCCATGTGCCAGGAGCTTAACATACGTGATTCTACTGAATCCTTCTTATAATGGGGAGGTGTTATTATTCCTTTATAGATGAAGACGCTGAAGCTTCCGGGTTTTAAACAACTTGCGTGCGGTCACAGTACCTACTAAGAAGCAGATTCAAAGCCAGATACATCTGATTCCAAACATCTGCTTTGCTGGTAACCCAACACAGTTTCCCTTTCTGCAGTGTTTTACATGAAAGTCAAAGCCCGTTAACTCTCTAGACCAACTTACACATTCGTAAATCAAGACTTGATGAAGAGACCCTCGAAAGAATCATTTGCACAGAAACAAATCACACACACAGAGCTCAATGAAAATCATCAATTCGTGCGTCGCCCCAAAAGCCGCACATACCCTGCCATTTCCACCCCTGGATTTGTTCAGAATCCTGGGTGTGTTCAGAAGGGACAAACGACCATGATCTCTGACATGCAAGTCAGGTAAGATTTCTCTGCAGATGGAGGAGGGGATTCTCCTTCTGAGAACGTTACGGTCTGGGTCCACGCAGGCTCTGCGTGGTGAAGATCATTCGCAGAGGCAGTCGGAGTACCCACATCACTGAACAATTGCGCATTCAATGCTGCCATTCACCATTTCGGGAGCCAAAATCAATCCGTGTAATTTTTTTTTTTTTTTTTTTGCACAAAACAGCAAATGAATCTAATTCCTTCCCTTCTAAAGCACATTGCCCAAATGGGTTCTCTTTGTTCGCCCAGTTAATGAACTCTCCTCACTGCCAAGTGACAGACAAAAAGAAGGGGAAAAAAAATCTTTGATTAAAAAAAAGAAGAATCACTTAATCATTACCCACCTAGTCTGGAAAGTCTGCAGAGCGTCTGGGGTGGCTCTCTTAATGCTTTCTTTCAAAAAAGGTACTTCTTCACTGGCACCTGGCTTTTTTGTTCTGACACCCTATCTAATTTGACCTCCCCAAATGACATCTGGGTCTATCAGGAGATGGGGTGTCATGTCTCAAAGAGAAGAATTAAGGGAAGTCAGTGGGCTCCAGAATCTTTGTTTTTTTTTACCATCCCCCTGCCCTTCGTAAGTAGGACCAAGAGGTGTGAGCTTACTTGCTGAGCAGCTGGGCAGAGGGAAACCCGCAAAAAGGAAGCAAGGCATCAACCCTCCGGATGCGCGAGGCAGTGCTCAGGAGACGCGAGCGGCAAAGCCGAGTCCAAATATCCTCTCTGTCGCGCCGCCTCGCAATATGTTTCTGGAAATTTCGTGTCTGCGGCCAGTCCACCCTGGATCACCCCTGAAATCCTCGCTAAGGGAAAAAGCGGTTTCAGAGGCTTCCCACACAGTGAATAGCACGTGATGGCCTCCTTGCCCAAGGCAACGACCGCTGTCACTCGTGGCTCAGCTTCTCAAAGCTCCCGTGAAACTCTCTTGTGAGGCTCCCCCCAAGGACTGGGCCTGCCTCCTTGGGGCCCCCATACGGCCCCCCGGCATCTTGGCGACTCTGGATTCATGATAAAAACCAAAATTGATGCTGACACAGGCCGACCCAGGAGCTGGAGGCAAGAAAGCTCCAAATCCTCCGGGGTCACCAGCAATTGCAAGTGGAGGCCAATCTTTGAAAAGCTGGGTCGGAAAACACATTACCAGCCGCGTATGCGGCCGTTAAGAATCCTAACCAGATGGAAAGCAGGAAAACCACGGCAGCAAAGCACCTCTTCCGCTCGCTCAGGTACTTGCCGTAGCAAAGCGCACAACGAGTTCGTTACATGCTGTGCAAACAACCTGTGCCGGAGACCTCAGGTACCTGTAATTAGCGGCAGAGGGGGGTTGGCCTGGATTTATAGATTTCCCCGTAATGAGATCATTGCTTTCTCTACTCCAGTTCTGCGTGAAGAGTTCCTTTACAATCCCTTTACAACTTTCCGAAAGTTTATGCAACGTAGGAGGCAAGGAGCTTATAGACGTAGAATTGGATGCTGGCAGGAGAAACCCAAGGGCCCCGAAAAGGGTCCAAAAATTCCGGAGCTCTGGGTTTAAACTGGGCTCCTGCAATGTGAAGTTTTCTCCGGTTGTAGTTTTGTGCCTCAGTTTTCCTACCCGTAAACTGGGGAGAAGACAGCTTGCGAATCCCATGGGACTATCGAAAGGGTAAGAATTTTAAGAGATTAAAAACATGCTGCAGACATAAACTACACGTGCAATTCATGAAGTTCCCTTATTCTGAGACGACCAAAGCACATCAGGTAACCTCACTTTGGTAATATTTGCTGAGCAGATGCTGTGGGTGGCCAGGAAGTGATCCAGGTGCTGGGAGTAAACAGAACAGCTAAGCCTCTGTCTTTAAGCAGCTTACATTCTAGTCAGAGGAGACAGAAAATGCAATATAATATAATATAATATAATATAATATAATATAATATAATATAATATATAATAGCTCAGGTATTAGTAAGTATGCTTAAAAAATAAAGAGTAAGAGGCAAGAGGGTGAGGAGGGGAGAGGGTGCTGCTATTTTGGACAGGGCGGCCAGACGCAGTCTCTACACCTGAATGAATGAGGAAGTGAGCCATGCCAGAGTCGTGGGCATTTGAGAAAGGGGCGTCCTAAGCAGAGAGAACTGCAAAATGCGAAAGCTCACCCATTGCTCAGTATCCCAGGCAGAAAAGAGACAAAGATTTGCCCCCCTAAAGCGGGGACTGAGAAGGTGAGGTCCAGACAGACGCGGAGACCCCACCGAATCCTCAGGCTTTCCCGGTCTGGGCAGGAGCAGGTAAGGACGGAGGAGGTCTGGGCGCTGCCGTGTGGACTCCATCAGGTAGCTGACAACCTGAGACCGTGTAAGATGTGAGCTGTAGCAGCCTTCCACGGTTTTCCCAGACCCATATTTCTCTGACCGTGAAGATCCTTCTACTATTTTTTTTCTTGAATGGGGGTCGAATTCTGTGCACCCCTGAGCACGGTCACGGGAAGCTTTGTGAGTGGCCTGACTTCCACAAAGCAGTCTTGCTTCCCCCCCATGCTACTGGCTAAGCCAAGCCAGGGCCGTGCTCTTTATACACAAAGTGCCCATTACCCTCTCACTAAATATTATTTTTGCCAGGGCTTTAGCAAAATTACAAGCCACTTTACAGTCTGAATACACCCAACCATGGTGCGTATATTATCCTAAGCCATAATACGGTTTGAGGTTTCTCGGGATGGGAATAGAATAGGTATAAAATTACAGTCCATTATTATTATATATTTCTTTTCATTACTCTCTGTTATATTTCTTAGGTTGAACCAAAATAATTCTTGCTCTGCTGACTGTTTACAACCTTCAGATGTAAGTAGATGGTCCCCAAGTTCCCCCGGAACATCATTTATGGAGCTCTACCCATTCAGCTCTTTTAATCTTTCTTCATAAATCCAGCTCTCCTCTTCCATCATTCTCATTGCTTCTCCCCCCAGTGGTCACCCCATTTGTCTGTACCTGGCTGGTAATTAGAGGCTCAGAGCTGAGCACAGCTTTCCAGGTGGGGTCTCAGCAGGGTCATCCGGAGCTCCAAGTGTTGGTTAGCAGATCCATTTCCCTGTCCTCCTGGGTCCCACATTTCACCCCAGACAGGAGAATACAAAGGGAAGACAAAGGAGAACAACACCAGTCTTACCCTGACCCGGAAAACGGGTCCTGGGAGGAAGATTACAAAGCTGGGCCCTGTTCGGTTTTGAGCCCAGAAGCAGTCCCAGGAAGACGGGATAAAGAGGGCAGGGATTCATTTTCTCCTTCCTCTTCAGTAACAAGAGAGCAGGTGTCACTCCACGGCAGAGACATGTTGTCTTAACCGTTATGAAAACCTGCCTGGGGATGGGCTTTCTGGGGTTTCTCTCCTTCCAGGAGTCACTGGAAGGCTCCTCCTGGGTGAGACGGGACACACGGAGCAGAGTCCTGTCCCAGGAGCCTGCCGAGGGCACAACTCAGCAGCGAGTCCTCTCTTCTCCACCCCCTGTCCTTTCTGCCCATGTGCTTTCCCCTCCCCAGTCACAGAGAGGATGGCTTCCTAGCTGCTCACCGACCATGACCTGGGACTAGTACGTTTCCTCGTTGGCATGTTTAGGGAAGGGGAGAAAACCGCATCTGCAGATGGCTTGCGTGAGTTCCCATGGGTCGGTCACACCTCTCTGGAAATTTTGTTAGCTCAGATTTCTGTGAGCTACCTCAACCCTGGATACCTCAACCCTGGATTGCCTACCTCAACCCTGGATAACGCTTATCATAGAGGAAGAACGTGACAGGGACTGGGGAGATGGCCCCAAGCAGTGGATTAGAATGTGTTTTTTTATTTTATTTTATTTTATTTTATTTTATTTTATTTTATTTTATTTT
>NC_064816.1:144466191-144522683 GCF_023721935.1 Panthera uncia | reverse complement strand
TTATTTTATTTTATTTTATTTTATTTTATTTTATTTTATTTTATTTTCAGTTTCGTTTTTAATTTATTTTGAGAGAGACAGTGTGAGTGAGGGAGAGGAAGAGAGAGAGGAGACAGAATCCTAAGCAGGCTCTGTGCTACCAGTGCAGAGCCTGACATGGGACTCAAACTCATGAAACTGTGAGATCATGACCTGAGCCAAAACGAAGAGTCGGATGCTTAACCGTGACTGAGCCACCCAGTAATATAATATAATATAATATAATATAATATAATATAATATAATTATATTCTAGGCGCCCCTAGAATGTATTTTTAAACTGGACGGCATTGGGCATGTGGCCTCATCCTTCTGCCAGCCGTGTGCTTTGGGGTGGGGTACATAGCCTCATGGGCCTCAGTTTCCTCATATATAAGAAGGAAGCATCTCATTGGGGGTTTTGTGAAATGGAAGTAAGAGAGGCATAAGTAAAGTCCCTGATACTTAGCTCATTCATTCAATATTAGCTTTTCTCCCCTGGGTGGGGGGAAGTCTCCAATGGGGACCTGGCTCTGAGAGACCTCATAATATCTCATGCTTACAAAATTTCTGTAATCATCTCTACTTAGGGAAAGTTAGTGTTTGGAGGGGGAAAAATGCAAAGAATACAGTTAGTCAAATCCATTAGCAAGACAGCTAGGAGTTCACAACCTAGCTTTGATCTGCAATTTGGAGGAAGGAGTTTCCGAATACTTGAGGGATCGCTTTTTTCCCCCCTTGATGTGATGTTGGAATTTAACTCCCATTAACCATTACAGATATAATGAGTTGGCATCCAGGGGAAACATACCCTCTAGTGCTTAATGAACACAAAATAAAACATTTCCTTTTATCTTCGACATCCACCACAGTAATTTGAATGATGATATTCATATTCATGATGCATAAGACCCTTCCATCAGCTCCGTATTGTCGCTAAGCCTTCTATGGAATGCCAATAAGTATGCCAAGATCTTTTTTGATAATATGCTGGTCTGGAAGCTGCTGCTGCAGATGAGTCATGGGTCCCAGGTCAACGGAAGGTAAGAAACGTTCCATAGGAGCTGTGTATTTCTACTCAAACCAATGGGTGTTGTAGGAGCTGTGTATTTCTACTCAAACCAATGGGTGTTGGTGGCCTTGAAATAATAATTTCCAAATGGAGCACAAATAACCTTCGATGGAGCAGGACCCCTCTATCACCTGATAGGATGAAGACAGGGCACTGGCAATAATGAAGGCCATTCTCCCAAGCATGAGATTCTGCAGTTTGCCCAGCTGGGGCTAGAAAGGACTAGTTGGGACTAGTCTAGCTGGGGCTAGACTTGGACGATTGAAAAGGACCTGGGGCTAGGGAGGAAGGCTGTCCAGGCTGTGCTCATTTCGCATATTGAACATGAGAAAATCTCTGCAGTGAAGGCAAGCCTCTCCTTCACCGTATCTGTGCGCTCCTTGAGGCATAAGACTATATCTCTAATGTCTTTATCTTCCCACCTTTCCTAGTGCAGAGCTAACAGTGTTGAAGCATTCACTGGGCACCAGACCCTGTGGTAAGCATTTTACATCATATCACCTTATTCATTTCTCATTACAAGTCTAGGGGAGAAAAAGATAGTAGTGTTCTTATTCCCCTTTTATAGATTAAGAAACTAAGGTCAGTTTAGAGAATTCTAAAAATTTGTCCAAGGTCACCCAGTAGATGCCAGAGCTGAGACTTGAATCCAGGTCTGTCTGATGCCATAGCCTGTGGTCTGAGTTACACACTCCTGTGTACGCAGAAAAATGTTTGCTGAACAGCGCCGGAGACAGGAATGGGTTCATCATGTGCCAAGGCTATGTGCCTTTCATAAGTTTGTGGATACAAACTGTAATTCCAATATGGGACAAGTCTAGAAGAGGTATATAACATTCTGTGAAGGGTCATACAGTTTTATTTTAGGCTTTGTCACAACTACTCAACTTTGCTGTTGTAGCGTGGCTGGGGTCCAATAAAACTCTACTGACAAAAACAGGCAGTGGATGGATCTACATCGCCTCTCCCATTTGGAATTTGCTAACTCTTGGTCTATGATGTCTTGCCAACAAAACCAATGGCTGCTTTAAGTTGGGGGACAGTTTGGCCCCAAAGAAGATGGAACATAACTTGATGTTATCTCTTTCAAGATCCCAGAGGGAAACAGATGACACCCTCGAAGAGTTAACTAAACAGAGTTTTATGGCAGGACTTCCCGCTGAAATGTGCAGAGATAAGAGAACCAATGAAGGATGGTGAAACTTACAGGGACTGGCAACACTGGGCAGCAGCTGCCTACCCTAGGCCTAAAGGGACAAAGGGAAGAACATTATTATTGGAACATGGCATGAGCTATATTCATGGGAAAGGAGCCTC
This sequence comes from Panthera uncia, assembly GCF_023721935.1. Taxonomy (NCBI): domain Eukaryota; kingdom Metazoa; phylum Chordata; class Mammalia; order Carnivora; family Felidae; genus Panthera; species Panthera uncia. The sequence continues at coordinate 144,520,276 of NC_064816.1, read as the reverse complement.
TATCAGGGATTAGGGCTCTAAATAGAAAGATGAAGCCATTGCTTGAACCATGGCCTAAGGGATGAAGGGCAGGGGGAATAAAGGCCCCAACTTCTCTCTCTTCCTGCCATCTGATCGCCTGACTGGTGTCTTCTATTTGCCAAACTCAACTGGAAACCAGTGAGCAAGAGATCCTGGTTGATGTATTCCAGTTGAGCAGAATTCCCAGGCCCCAAAGCAGGACAGGGAAAAGTGGGAAAGGGACCCAGAAGGACAATGGAGAATGACCAGCACAGTTTTCTATGATAAGGTTAAGCATGGTTAGTCCACTGAAATGCTGACTAGTTTTCATGAATTGATCAGTATTCTTTTAAACTTCCCTTTCCCCATATCTTTTTGGGCCAAGAAACTAGAAAAGAGTATTTTCTGGATATACTAGTAGTGATCCTACAGAAAGTGGCTCTTTTCAGAGAATAACCTTATAGTTCCTTCTCCAGATTTGTTGGAAAGGGCTTCTTACATCCAGTTGCCCTGTGTCCCATCTGCTGAGTGCAAATGTTAAACCAGGTAAAAACTGAACAACAAATACAGAATCAATGAATACCAAGAGAAAGATAATAACACAATTTAAAAAAAAGAAGATGTTGGAAGGTTGTGATCTCTGGGAAATTATTTCTTTCTGGATATTTTTCTGTACGTTCCTTTTATTCTACGGCAAACGGGGAAAAAATAAAGAAAGAAGAAGAAAAAAGAAAAGGGAGATCTGTTCTAACAACACACTTTATTGTTCAGGAAAATTTCAAAGTTTACCACTCCAGGCTCTCCCAAGGATGTTACTGCTACCTACACAGAGTCATTCATTCATTCATTCATTCATTCATTTAGCATGTATTTATCGAGCATCTATTATTATGAACCAATTACTATGCTAAGCACTAGGTTTGCAGTGCTGAAAACGATGAGCACAGCCCTGCTTATATGGAGGCACCAGAAATAGATGAATAAGGCTTAGGCTCCTTGCCCTTGAAGTTTCCCCAATTCGGATACATTGAGTACCCAAGAGAGTAAGTATTATAAGACAGGGAGGCAGAGGAAGCTATAAGCACCCAAAAGGGGCAGTTAACCCAGTCAGGATTAATGGAAAGCTTCCTCAAGGATAAATGCCTGAACTTATATTTGGGAGATATATGCAGAAGAATAAGGATGGAAAGGGTGGTCCAAGCAGAAGGACCAGCACAAGCAAAATGATGCAAAAAGTGGGAGTAGATGGCTCTAGAACAGTGCTGTCCAGAAGAACTTTCTATGATGACGGAAATGTTCTGTAAATCTATCCAAAATGGCAGCCACAACCACATGTTTCTGTTGAGTGGCCAATCTGACGGAAGCACAGAATATCTCCTTTTGTTTAAATTTAAATTTAAATAGCCACACGGGGCTAGTAGCTATCAAGTTGGACGGTGCAATTCCAGAAGAGAAGGCTGGGGCAGTGGTTCACGGCAGGAGGGCCATCGCTCAGAGGCCATGCTTTGGATCATACTGTGGGGCCCTGGGAAGCCACTGAAGAGTGTCCGTCAGTCTGAAAAGGACCGGTCAGAGTTGTGTTGGCTGCACGTTGCGGCGGTCTGGTGGATGACACCCAGGGCGCTATAGAAGCTGTGGAGACGGAGCCCCAACTCAGGATGAGGGTGGGGGAGCATCGCAGGAGAGGAGGCCACTCCTGAGCAGGCCTGAAGGCGAGAGCAGACACTTGCCAGGTGGCCCTAAAGGCACCGGAGACCTCAACAGATGCAAAGCGACGAAGGTCGTCGCGCTCGTGCTCAGGGAGGCCCAGGCGGTTCTCATAACCCAGGGTCTGGTGCAGGTGGCAGCGGGCGTGAAATGAGGCTGGGAAGACACGGCGTGCAGGGCCCTGGAAGGAAGTTTGGGGTTTTCCGGTAGAGACGCAGGAGCTCAATGAAGGCTCAGGAGCAGAGAAGCAGAGAACTTAGGTGTGACCTCGAGTTAACTAGCAGCCTCTCTGAGCTTCCGTGTGATTTGGCCACCGCGAAGCGCTGATAACGGGGCTCCCCTCGCGGATCTGCGCGTGCGCACACGCCTTAGCGGCCTGGCCCGCCAGGCTGTCCCCTCAGCGCTCGCCTTCTCGGGAGGTGCCGTCCCTTCCCTCTCTCAGCTGTCACCACCACCGTCTTGACGCTGAGCCATCTGGACCTTCCTTTTTGCAAATCCACTCCCTCCTCTTTAACACCCCCCCCCCCTGCACCGTTCCGCGGAATTATGGGTGTTGGGGACCCGGGGTGGGGGGAACCAATGCTGACTCGGGAACAAGGACAAAAAGCAGCCATGCTGCTCCAGAGTTTGTTAATAAAGGAATGTCAGGGGGCGCCTGGGTGGCTCATTCGGTCAAGCTAAGCGTCTGACTTCAGCCGTGTCATGATGTCGTGTTCATGAGTTCGGGCCCCACGTGGGGCTCTGTGCTGACAGCTCAGTCTGGAGCCTGCTTCTGATTCTGTGTTTCCCTCTCTCTCTGCTCCTCCCCCACTCACGCTCTGTCTCTCTCTCTCTCTCTCAAAAAATGAATACACATTTTAAAAAAAATTTTAAAGTTGGGGGGGGGGGGGGGGGGGGACAAAACTTCTATTGGTAACAAAAACCCAAGCCGCCGTGGGAAACACAGGCGGTATTAATTCTGAGTGGTTTTGATTTTGCATGAAAGAACCGCCTTCCCTCACCTCTTTCCCTGAGAACAAGCTAAAGTGAATGAAGTAGGCTTGCTACAGGTGGAACCTTCCAGGGGTGCATTCAGAGTATGATTATTCTCCGGCAGGAGATCAGGGGCCGACTCTCCACTTTCAGAGGGCATGATGCGATGGCCAGCAATCAGAGCTGTGCCAGTAGGGCTGGTGGCAAAAATCACAACTCGAAACAAGCAAACAAACAAAAAAACCTTTGGCCACATCGTTGGGAACTTCGGAAACCATTCCGTGGAGGAATAAGCTTTCGTCGTGTCAGAGAGGTGGGCAGTGACGCAAAGTCCTCTCTGCTGTGGAGTTGCTCTGAGTTATTTGTTCTGTTTTATTTTCAAACATTTGCCTTTAAATTTATTTATTTATTTTTTTGAGAGAGCACACGAGTGGGGAAGAGGGGCAGGGGGAGAGAGAGAGAGAGAGAGAGAGAGAGAGAATCTTAAGTAGGCTCCACACTCAGCCACATATGGGGCTGGATCCCACAATCCCCGGGATCATGACCTGAGACGAAATCACGAGCTGGACACTCAACCAACTGAGCCACCCAGGTGTCCCAGTTATTTTTCCTTTCTTAAGCCATCTGTCATGGCCGAAAAAAAGTTGGGGCATCTGAAGCATCCTGGAGGAAATCTGGTCCTGGATGAACAGCTGCCCTGTGACCTGACCCTTGTGAAGTTGTACTTTAGACGTTAGGCCAGAGCTTGAAAAGCCCGTGATCCATCCTTCTTCTCTGACCTGTTCGAACTTGTTGAAATACCATCGGTGCCAAATGAAAGAGGAACCACTGTCGGCTAAAAGCTTTACAGATAACAGACTATAGTCTGCAAGAAAACTAAGCCCTAAGAAATGAACTCTCAGGACATAACTCATAATGGGAAAGAGCACATCCAGATCCTAGCTCAGCCAGTGAGCCCAGGAGCCCATGGTTCAACTTCTCTGAACTTCGGTTTTCTTATCTGTGTCTGTAAAATGAGAAGATGATGACATGCTTCTCTCATCGGGGTGTGACAAAGTAACATATGAGATAGTACAATGTAAAACATCTGGCAAAATGCCTGATGCAGAGCTGCTGTTCAATATTTATAAATTATCTTAAAGATAATTGCCATATAATAAAGTAATTTGTTCGTTGGGCAAGTATCTATTGACTGCTGCTATGTGCCAGGCACTGTTCTAGTCGCTGGGGGGTACATACGAAGCCCCTGGATTTCTGGAGTCTACTATCTAGTGAAAGACACAGAAATAAAATAAATCTACCAAAAGATAGCTAATATCATGTTGGGTAATGGTAAAATAAAGAAAATCAAGCAGGATAAGGTCAGAAAGTCTGTCAGAGAATGTTACTTCACATACGGTGGTCAGGGAATGTCTCTCTGAGGAAGTAACATCTAAGCACAGAACTTAATGAAATGAGGGCAGTGGTCGCGGGAACGGCAAGTGCAAAGGCCCCGGGGCAGGTACGTGCTCAGCATACTGCAGGAACGGCAAGGAACTCAGTGTGGCTGGAGAGCGGGCTGCACAGGGAAGAGGCGTGGGTGAGTGGAAGAGAAGTCCCAGGGGCTGGGTCATAAGTTCGAGTGTTTTCAGAAGTGTTGGTGGTTTCATGTGTGTTTATCCTGTCTCTCTGATGAAACTGAAAATCTCCTGGGTCAGCGGAGCAGAGCAGTGACGAGTATCGCATGATCTGGATGTTAGCCAAGCTCCCGACTTTATATCACATGGAAAAGGTCTCTTAATCTCTCTAAGCCTAATATTCTCTTCTATAAAATGAAGACAATAATAGTGCCTATCTCACTGGAGTTTTATGAAGATTAAATGAGATAATTTTAGTAAAGTGCCCGGCATTAAGTGCTGCATATGTTAACTATTATTATTAAGGGCAGCAGGACTATTCTGTGCACTTTTCCTTTATCAATCAACAAATACATATTAAGCCCTTACCTTTGCAAGCTTTGTGATGTATAATCCCCGTACTTCCCATGTGTTGAGCACATAACTCGACTCTTAATTAATTTTTATAGACTTACAAGACAGCAATAACTTTCTAACCTAGCAATCAGCTGACTGATAACTCTATGCAGAACCTGAGAACCGGAAAGAAAAGAAAATAGGTCTTTGAATTCCCAAAACACCTGTCAGAAAGATGACGCACTAAAGCTATAAACTTGAATCACAGAGAGCTCTTCATTCCTGACACGCTTTTGAACCCAATCACATGCTCAGTCAGTCAGGTTTCTCGGGTTCCAGGGGGTTGGAAGGGACAGTGGCCGAAGGCCGATGCGCTGAATGTAAAGAGGGCAGCGGTGCAAAAGAAGACAAAAGTCACACTAAAAAGCGGAGAGGAGAATTCAAAAAAAGGAATACAGGAATCTATTCATACTCACTCCTTGGTTTGTTTATTCGATAATTCATTCACCGAACAAATACTTATGAGGGACTCTTGTAAGCTGGGCACTGTTGTTGGGACCCGGGTACACAAAAATACCAAGAACGGTATCCCTGCCCTCACAGGGCTTACCGCATGGTGACGGGGACAGGCAAGGGAACCATCTCAACAGCGGGTGAGACAACGGGCCAGAGCAAGTACTAGACAGTAGGGGGCGCTGGAGGAGCACCAAACAGTCTTGGGCCACCGTAGACCCTTTCATGGAGGAAATGGGGGAGGAGGGGCATGTTAGTATCAGGGCCCTCAGGCCATGGTTCCTCCAGTGACTCCTTAAGAATCACCACACTGCAAAAACGGATGCTCAAAACCGTGACACTGAGTGCCCAAGACAAGGATAACCAATGTTCCCTGTGTTATATTCGATAAGGTGGGGAAGTACACGCAGATGTCGGCTCAAAATGATTTCAGTACAATCTCCAGTTCCCTTTCAGCTCTTAAGTTTGCATTACTTGGAAATTTTGGCTTAGTTGAAATCTTGCCCTTGTGATACTAACATTTATTTCCTAGTGACATTAGATCTATGGGGGATTAGTGTTAGGCCATAGTTTTCAGATAATGAATGAGGTATACTATATAATATTTTGTATTATACCTAAGCATGAAATTAAATATCTACTTTGGTCTTTTCTTTTAACTATCTGCTCATAGGGAGACAGTTGAGGAAGAAGCATTCTTAGCTACGGCAGTTCTATGTAAGTGTGGTACCATTAATGTTGCAGTTTTGAATCTAAAACGTGAGTAAGTCCGTTAACTTGACTATGATTCGTAACTAAGAAACGGCCAATAGTCCACCTGTGTGGTTTACTCAGAAGTACATGCTGTTGATATTCTACGCAACGCTGTTTGTTGGAGCAAAAGACTGAGAACAATCTAGAGATCCAACAACAGAGGACTGGTTAAATAAAAGATGGCAAATCCACGTGTGGAATATTATGCAGTCATTAAAAAGAACAAGATTGGGGTGTCTGGGTGGCTCAGTAGGTTAAGCGTCCAACTCTTGATTTCAGCTCAGGTCATGATCTCATGTTCATGAGTTTGAGCCCCACATCTCTCTTTCTGCACCTTCCCCTCACACACTCCTGTGCACGGTATCTCTCTGACTCAAAATAAATGAACAAACAAACAAACAAACATTTTAAAAAAGATTTCAAAAAATAAAAAGAACAAGAACAAGAACAAGACTGTGCTAATATGGAAGCTTCTCCAAGATATATTAAGGGGGAAAATAGCATCTAAACTTTAAAAACCCATACTTTGTAATAAATGGAAGGATGCACAAAACAGTAGTCACAATGGTAGGGGTGCTGGGTGACTGGAGTTTAGGAGAGGAAAGAAATTTATTTTACACTGGTAAATTTTTATGTATTACATAGTCAAAAACAAATCTGCAAACAAAATTTTAAATGAAGAAAAAATAAAAAGTATCATCATCGATCCCAAGGGGAACATGTTGCAGTAAAATGGAGGTACAAACTGGGCAGCTGTCAAGTGAGGGCTGCCTCCTCCTTGTTTTGGCAATGTCAGATGGGTATGATCAGCAGTCATAAGCCAGCAGCCTGCATGGAGAATCTGTCTCAAAGATGGGCGTGCTCCATGCTTTTAAAATGTGGATTCAAAGAACTTGAGGGCACATTCCTCCAAAGAAGACAGACAAGTGGCCAAAAATGCTCAACATCACGAACGATTAGGGAAATGCACATCAACACCGCAACGAAATTCTGCCTCACATCCACCACGATTGCCACTATCAGGCAAGCAAAAAAACCAACCAACAAAAAACCCCGAAAATAACAAGAGTTGGGGAGATATATGGGGAAAAGGGAACTCTTGTGCACTGTTGCTGGAAATAGAAAATGGTGTGGCTGCGGTGGAAAACATGTGATGGTTCCTCAGAAAAACTAAACATAGAATGACCCTGATCTCATGGCATGATCCAGCAATTCCACTTCTGGGTATGTACCCAAAAGTATTAAACACAGAGTGTCAAGGAGATATTTGTACACCCACATTCATAGCAGCATGGTTCCCAACAGCCAGGAGGTGAGAGGAACCCAAATGTCCATCAGTGGGTAAGTGGATAAACAAAATGTGGTCTATACATACAACGGAATATTATTCAGCCGTAAAAAGGAAGGAAATCCTGACATACACTCGCGCGTGGATGAATCTGGAGGACATTCTGCCAAGTGAAATAAGCCAGTCACCAAAAGACAAACACTGTATGTTTCCACTTACGTGAGGTACCTAGACTAACCAAATTTATAGAGCCAAAAATGGGATGGCTGCTAAGGACGGGGAGCCAGGGGACAGGGAGAGACTACGGAGTAATTGTTTAACGAGTCCCGAGTTCCAGTTTTGCAAGATGAAAAGAGCTCTGGGGATGGATGGTCGTGATAATTGCACAATGATGTAAATGTCTTTAATGCCACTGAACTGTAAACTCAAAAGTGATTAAAATGGTGAATTTTATGTTATGTGTATGTTATACAACTAAAATAATTTCTTTATTTACTTTAATTTTTTAATGTTTATTTTTGAGAGAGAGAGAGAGAGAGAGAGAGAGAGACAGAAGTGCAAGGAGGAGAGGAGCAGAGAGGGAAGGGGAATCTGAAGCAGGTTCCAGGCTCTGAGCTGTCAGCACAGAGCCCGACGCAGGGCTCAAACTCACGAACCGGGAGATCACGACCTGAGCCGACGTCGGACGCTTAACCGACTGAGCCACCCAGGCACCCCCAAAATAAATGTTTTAAATATGAATTTGAATGTGTTCAAAGTTAATGCTTTCCAATTCCTCAACAAGATTCCTATGTTTTGCACCCTGTTTCACACATTTACCTCAAAAATCAGTTTTGCGCGTTTGCCTTACCTGCCTGGCCCCATGTGCATTTAAATTTGTGAGCCTCGGAAAATGTATTTAACATTTTCGACCCTCAAATTTTCTCCTAGGAATAATAATCCCTATCTACCTTACATAATTGACGGAGCGGTAGATGAGTTACATATGGAAGCGTTTACAAGCTGAAATAGTTGGCACCTGGCTGGCTCAGTCGGTTAAGCGTCTGAGGTCCGCTCAGGTCATGATCTCTTGGTTGGTGGGTTCGAGCCCCGCATCAGACTCTTTGCTGTCAGCACAGAGCCCGCTTCAGATCCTTCATTTCCCTTTCTCTCTGCCCCTCCCCTTCCTCCCTGTTTCTCAAAAATAAATCAACATTTTTTTCAAAAGAAAAAAAAAACACTGCAAAAGGAATTCACTATAAAAAAGAAAAAAGTCACACACTGTGAGGTATTGCGTTCACCTCCCAGAACAGATCAAAGCATGTCTCGGTACACGGGTTAGTGACGGCTTCACAGGCACTTAATGCCTGAGGTGGGCAAAAGGTGACAGAACCAGTGGAAGGAAACTGAAATGAAATGATCCCATGGGTGTGGTTTTTTTCCCCCTTAAAATATGACCAGTCATTCCGGCTTGAGTGGCAGAGGGGGAAGCACGGAATGTAATTTTGAGACATGTTACACCATGTAGAAAACTTGGTTTTCTGATACCATTTTCACCAGAAGTGGTATAACAGTGTCTTTTCCTCCTTGTTAGAATTTCCACCTCAATTCCAGAAGACAGTTTAACAAATATCAATTTAAACGGAAACGAAGGAGGAAACCGCGGGGCACAGAGATGAAGTACACAAGGTTCCTGACATTCAGGAGCTCGCCCACGGCCCCAGACGCTACGGACTGGCACTTAGTGGCACTAAGGCACTTCAGGCGATGATTCTGTGGAGTTGTTTTCTGCCATGGCAGGTAGCTCTTTCAATCTCTTTCTTGTTTGTGTGCAAGAGTTCCCTGGGGAGCCTGGGTGGCTCCATCGGTTGGGCGTCCAACTTCGGCTCAGGTCATGATCTCACGGTCTGTGAGTTTGAGCCCCGCTTGGGGTTCTGTGCTGACGGCTCAGAGCCTGGAGCCTGTTTCGGATTCTGTGTCTCCTTTTCTTTCTGCCCCTCCCCTGCTCGTGCTCTGTCTCTCTTGCTCTCAAAAATCAATAAAACATTAAAAAAAATTTTTTTTTAAGAGTTCCATAGAAAAGAGCTGGTTTTACTTAAGATCCTTCTTTCTTCCATTTACCCTCTATTTGTCCTTCTGTCTGTCCCTCCATCCCTCCATTCCTTCTTTCCTTTCCTTTTACCTTCCTTCCTTCCTACCATCGAACTATTGCTTACTGGACATCTGCCATAAGCCAAACAAATCTAGATGTAGAAGATACTGTGTCTAATGAAACAAAGTCCTCAACCTTTGCCACTAACATTCTGGTCAGGAAGGCTGCCTTCCTAGCCAAAACTCCAAAACTCTATGTGTTTTCATGTGGTGCTCTGAAAAAGAACATCTGTCCTTGAATAATGTCCTTGAAGAAGCTAGAGTGCATACATCTATCAACACACTGGGGCATTGCTTGAATCTGACCCCTGAAACAAGCAACAGAAATATTTTGACTTTATAAATAATACTTTAAGTATATTTATAGTGTGTCTTTCCAGGACGCAGCTCCAAGCATCTGAAGATTTATGTGATATACAGAGAAGAAAATCATCCTCGTGTGATACATATGGAAAATGGGTTAAAAAAAAAATCAAGTGACAAATCTCGGTAGGATTATCAACTTGAGGACACTTGTCAAGCAGTATCCCCACAGGAGTCATCTTACTTAATTTTTTTGTCAACAACTTGGTTAAGTGGATTTTATAAATGATTCAAAATATGTCTAAGTGGCTGGAACTAGAAGCAAAAATGGTCTTTAAAACAACCTTGATAGCGTTTCCTGCTGACAGACAAGGGGGCGGAGATGATGAATGTTCCCAAAGCGACAGATCCTTCTTCACAAGGGAAGACGGTTGGTTGTATGAAGGTTTAACACGTTGAGCCCAGCTGCTAAGAAATTCTATTCATTCTAGGACGCTAGAAATTTGAACTCAGGGGAAAGAGGAGAAAAAGTCTGGGAGATGAAGCCTGGCCTACACTGTATAACTTTGGTTTTATGAGGAAACAATGAAAATATTGACGTTGAAATGCCCCCTAATAAAGCCCTGGGGTGTCCCAGTTGGTGATTTATAGCCTCTCAGCTCCAAATTCTCTCTTCATGGCTTTGCACGTGGTGCTGGAGCCGGATCCTGAGGACCTTTGTGCTCTGCCAGGTGGCCCAATGCAGAGCTTTGTCACAGGGGGTGCTGCAGGAGAGGTGCGGGAGGCAGTGGTTTGTCTTCCTGGTTCTGGTGTTTTCCTCTCTCTCCTTGTTCCTGCAGCAGCGGGGACATCCTGTGGCACTCATCTCCGTCGATTTCAGCAGTCCCCTTACAGGTGAAGGTAACTAGAGATTTCTGCCAGAGCCCCAGCTGGCTTCCTAGAAAGTACGATGCCCCCCACCAGCAGCTTCCTGAGCAGTTGGCCAGCGACCCAACTGGATGCCAGAGGGTGGAATGTAATCAGCATCTCACTGAACTTCTGTGCTAGCCAGAGGGCCATAACCGCACCCTCTTCAATAAGGCCTGCACCTCAATTTGGCTATCATAAAGCCCTCTTCCAAGCTTGTTCCTTCCTTGGGTGGTCTGCCTCAGTCCTAGGTAAGAGCTGCTCCTTGTATCTGTTATTTGTATAATCTTGGGAGTTTCTTAACTCCTTATTGTAACGAATTCTCTGTTACTGGTTAGTAATTCTTCACATTAAACTTTCCCTGTTCATTGCTGTGTGATTTCTGTTTCTTGACTAGACCTTGATTAATATATTCCTATCAAACAGAGATGTGTGCTTAATAGTTCATCAAAAGCTATGTACAAGAAATTCTATGGTAGCACTATTCATAATGGCTAAAATGTCCATAAGGGGAAGAGAGAAATAATTTGCAGTATATTCATGGAAAGGAATGCTTTAGAACAATGAGAGTAAATAAACTACAAACACATGCAACAACACAAACAAATAGAAATATAAGGTTGAGCGAAAGAAGCAGAAACGAAAGAAAACATGCAGATGATTCCATTTATGTGAGGTTTAAACACAGGCAAAACTAATTCTGGTGCTAGAAAGCAAGAAAAGTGGTTATTCCTGGAGGGGACTAGTGGTTGGAAGGGGGAACAAGGAGCTTTGGGATGCTGGCAATGTTCTGTTTCTTGGCCAGGGCATCGGTTATCTAGATCATTGTTTATGCAAATTAATTGAGCAGTGCATTTTTGATGTTTCAAAATTAGTCATGCTGAAAAGTATTATCTATTTAATAAAATATGTAATAAAAACATACATATTTATTGAATTTATGAGCTATAGTTATTTGATTCAAATAATAAAGTCAGGCTCACTCATTCAACAAAAACATATGAACGTATTATATACCACTCACTGTATATGGTGCTGAGGCTCTACAGATGAATTAGTTATTCTTGGCTCTGTCCATAAAGGGACAAGTTGAAAATGACAACTATAATACAACGTGATTCGTGGATTAATTTAGGCATAGATGGAGTGCTGCAGGTGGAGGAGGGAGCCAAGAATTGAAAAGCTACACATACAAAAGTGGCGTCTTTGAGGCACCTGGGTGGCTCAGTCGGTTAAGCGTCCAACTCCGGCTCAGTTCATGATCTCACGGTCCGTGAGTTCGAGCCCCGCATCTGGCTCTGTGCGGACAGCTCAGAGCCTGGAGCTGTTTCGGGTTCCGTGTCTCCCTCTCTCTCTCTCTCTGCCCCTCCCCCATGTGTGCTCTCTCTCTGTCTCTCTCAAAAATAAATAAACATTAAAAAATTAAAAACATTTTCTTTAAAAGAAAAGTGGTGTCTGAGAGGGGACCTTCCCTCTGCACAGTGTAGAAGCATATACTCGCTCCACTGTCTTCCGTAAAAGGATGAGTAAGAGGTGGCCAAAGAGAAAAGGGTAAGGGTGTTCTAAGCATGTGCAGAGATGTGAATTTTGAAAGTCACTGTAAATGCAGAGAATAGAGAGCGTTTAATGTGGCAGGATTCCTGATAGCACTGGAAAGAATGGCAAAAGATGAAACCACAGAGGTGAGCTGAGGTCTGATTGTGACACGTTTGTACACCTTCTACAAGTGTGCGTTTTACATAAGGAGCCAACAAGTGCTGTATAGTCTTCACAGATGCCCTTCTGCCCCCACCCCTGCCCACCACACACCCCTGATGCCTTTTTTAGTCCTCTCCCACAGTGAATCTGGGTTGGCCAATGAAACCAATAGAAGATGGTTATAAGTGACACTGCGTGACTTCTGAGGCCACTGTGGCTTCTGCCTCGATTTCTTGGAAAACTTGTTTCGAGGGGAGCCCGTCATCATATAAGAAGTCCAGCTATCCTGAGTCCACGATATTGTGAGGAAACACAGCTTAAGAGACACCATGTGAGAAGAACTATTCCTCAGCCCAGTCAAGCTTTCAGGTGACTCCAACTTTAGCTGACACCTGACCACAACTGCATCAGAAACCCCAATGGAGAATGTGTTGAACGTGGTCAACATAAGAACTGTAAAAAAGAATTTTTTCAGCTCTACACTGTATCATGAATCAGTACATTTCACGGTGGTTTATTACACAGTACTAGATGACTAGAACAGACAGTTTAGAATACCAGCGTGACATAGAGAATTTGATTTTTTTTTTTTTTTGAAACACAGTCTGGAGACAGCGTGGAGGATGGGTTGAAGAAGGCAGAGGCTGAAGGTACCAAGACGTGTTCAAAGGTTTTTACAGGGGGATAACTGGATGGAGAGTCTGGAATCTGGAGAATTGACAGGACGTAGAGATCAAATAAACGTGTGGTGGGAGGGAGAGGAAGACTGTGAAAATCTTTCACGTTTTTGCCCAAAGAGAATAGGTGTGGACAATGTCCATAATGGAAATAAGGGGCTTTGTGGGACATAGATAATGAACTGTGTGCATGCTTAAGCTGAAGGGTTTACAAGGATATATTGGTGACGAAGTCAAATAAGCAGTTTTATTTAAGGCACATAGGAAATTGGGGCTGTACATGTACACGTATACACACACAGGCTCACAGTTACATGTAATGATGGTTGAAATTAGAGATGCGATCACCAATAGAAAGCGTTTAGCGCTACCAGAAGAGGGACACATCATGGAATTTCGGAAGACTTGGGGCAGAGGAGGAAAAGCCTGCAAACAAAACCGAAAGACATAAGTCAGAGAAGTAGCAAGAGAAACAGGAGACCTATGTCTTATAAGCAGATGGACAAGAGAATGTCAAGAAGATAGAGTTTTCATTGTCAAAAGCCACTGCAAGGTCAAGTAAACTAAGACCGTGGTGTATGGCTTTGACAATTAGGAGGTTATTAGAGAGGTCTGAATGAGACTACTTTCAATAATCTCGCTTTGATCGGAGTCAAAAGCAGCAACTATGCATTTAGATTACTCTTTAAAGATATCTGATGGCAAAATGAACAACAAAAATAAGTTTGTTTGAGAACAATCACAAGCTATGAGGAAGGAGGAGACTAAAGACAGGTTGGCTGGCAGAAAGTCCCTGAACCAATGGGAGGGGTGGGATAGAGGGGTCTCCAGAGTCATCTGTTTTATGGGTGTCTGTTCTTCCAAGTGTGGTCCACAGACCAGTAGCATCAGCGTGACCTGGGAACATACTAGAAACGCAGAATCTCAGGAAACACCACAGTTCTAGGGAATCATAGTCTGCATTTAAACAAGATCCACAGGTGATGTGATTGTGGCACCTCACAACAACCAGGTAAGATAGGCATTACCGTTCCCATTTTTAGCTAGGATGAGACTCAGGCTCAAAGAAGTTGCCTGGGATAGCGGAGATGATTAGGGGCTCAGCCAAGTTTCTATTCGTAGACAAGTAAGTTCACAGGGATTTCTACTTTCACTCAATTCAGGAGAATTGTTTCAGGTGGTAACGCCTCTGACAATCAATTAATCACAGGTCTGTAGTTCTAGTGCCATCAGCTTTGAGTTTGTTGTTACAGCGATGGTCGAATCCCTTCCTGAGCCTGGGAGGCCTGGCGAGAAACCACGTTGACAGCATTGGAACTTCACTTCCCAGCAAGCCCCGCGTCCTCCTACCGCGCTAGGCATGACGGGCTTCTCCTCCCGCTCTCTTCTCTGGCGGAAGAACCTTGAGGCGGGAACGTCAGCCAGGCGTAAGGGCGCGCGGCATCCTGGGATGTGTAGTCTGGCCGGGACCGGGACACCCCCTCGGATGAATGGGGCCGGAGCCGACTGCGAACTACAGCTCCTCGGCCGGCAGCGTCGGTGGCGGCTCCGGGGGAGAGCAGCGCTGCAGGGCCGTGGGGATGTTCTGTGCCGCGGCGAACGCAGCAGCCGGGCTTCTTAGGGTGGCGGTATAAGCGGGCGCCTGCTTGTGCGCGCTCGCTCTCCTTCCCCGGCACCGGTCATGCGCCCGGCGTTCGCGGTGGGCCTGGTGTTCGCAGGCTGCTGCAGTAACGTGATCTTCCTAGAGCTCCTGGCCCGGTAAGTGACCTTCGCGGGCCGCACCCCCGCTGGCGGCGCGCGGGGGCCCGGGTAGCACGGCCAGCGGAGTCGGCTGTCCCGTGGTCCCGCGCGCTGCCCGCTATCCCGTCCACCAGCTTCACAGCATCCCTCGGAGGGGAGCGCCCCGGGTGCCGTCCTCACGCACTGGGGACCGAAGCCTGCAGTTTTTCTCGTGACGGGTCCAAGGTCGGCAGGAAGCTCGTGGCAGAACCCAGGTTTCTTCCACCTCTTCTCGATCCCGTTAATGCCACGCGTTTGACTTGGGCAAAGCTTTTTGACTTCTAAAGCAGTCTGATTTTGTACTCGCTGCAAAGAAAGTTTCTTTAATGTGGCTCCCCAAAACGTTTGTTTTATTGGCTTTAGAGATGGTTGGGAGCACTCGACCCAGCATACCTCCCAGCGATGTAGTAGAGTGGATTTTTATTCAGAGAGCCCGTCCCCTTGACCAGAGGGAGGAATTCCAGCTCTAAGATGTTACAGTCTTTAAATTGAGAAGCATGCATTTGGAAGCGTAACTTTAAGAATGATTATGACACGTTCCCAAAAGGAAACCAGGTTGGCTTTATTGAGGTGGCACTCGATACTGAGTAGTGCGTAAAGTTCAGTGGATGGAAACTGTTGTTACAGAAAAGATAACAGGTAGACTAGAAAAGGCTCAGCATTAAAAAATCTCAAGTCTTGGTTCTGGGGTCTCCCTTTTCTGCCTGTAAAATAAAATAATATCTGTGGCCATATTTCTGAATCTGGACATCTCTACTGATCATCCGAACAATCTTGTGTACCAAATAGGTCAGAAATTATAATCTCTTTTACTGAAAGTGAGACAGGTCCCAAGAAGGTAGATGGTCTTTTACTGTAAATTTAAGTGGCAGAACCAGAACTAGAATCCAGGATACCTAAACTCTAGTCTAGTATCGTCTGCAGCCCCTCTGTAATTTTTGAACTTGAGCGTCCCACAGAATTTTGGTCAGTTTCTCACGTGGAGGCTACTGGAAATGTATTTTATTTTCATGATCCCATTGATAACGTCATTCTGAAGCAATCAGTTTACTTACGGTGTGGGTTAATTTTTGCTGTTAAAGAGCTTGAAATTTTATGCAGAAAGTGTTGATAAAGATCTGTCACTTCTTTGGGGAGTAGGTGGAGAGAGGTTTAAAAATGGAAAGAAAAATGTAGCCGGTTGTTAGTCTTACAAACTTCAAAGTAAGATCACTTCGGAAATTGACTTAAAAATGTTAAGATGATAAAATCAGGCCAGCCATGGAAATGAAAGAGAATGATAGTGT
This sequence comes from Panthera uncia, assembly GCF_023721935.1. Classification (NCBI taxonomy): domain Eukaryota; kingdom Metazoa; phylum Chordata; class Mammalia; order Carnivora; family Felidae; genus Panthera; species Panthera uncia. Next base: position 144,504,312 of record NC_064816.1, on the reverse strand, counting down.
AATAGTTGTGGTGAATACGTCATTAAGTTAAATCCTACCAAAGGCTGTGTGACTTCAGAGTACGTAGCAACTGAAGGTCCTCTTGACTAAGTGTGAGCCCTTGGCTAAGTTACTTCACCTCCTGAGTCTGCTCTTTGAACTTCAAAAGGCTGGTGGTCGCTCTGCCAGACCCACAGGGTTTTGAAGGATTGAATGAGATGCACGTGCAAAGCGCCTGAAGCACACTGACCTTCCCCTTCTAAACTTTCAGTACAGGTAAACCTTGCTTTATGAGCTGCTCATGAAAAGCCGTGGATAAATCTAATGCTTCTGTGAATTGTAGGAGCTTCTATGTAGAACAGTCTGAATAATTTATAAACAAATCCTCCTCCTTTAACCTTTTTTATAAATCTGGCTCTTTGCAGTACAGCAGTGGGTTTTCATAAAGCTGTGAGGGGTACATTTGTTAATGTAGTGGGTGGCATACATCAGGCTGAGTAGTAGCTTTTTCCTGATTTGCTTGGGCAACTCACGACTTACCATGCCAAAGATCAATAAAATGAGAGCTGGTTGAACCAGATGGCCTTTATGGTTCTTTGTAGATTTGGCCTCCTCATCACTTTTGACTTTATCTTGGGACATCACGGTGGAAAGCTCATAAATTTTTATAGAGCAGGAACTCTGCTTCTCCTATGGCTTCCTTGGAACCATTATGTGCCCTAATAAAGAGGTAACTAGAACACTAAATACACATGAAAAGCTAGAGTGACCTGTAGGAAGAAGCAAGCGTCTTTATCCATCTTCCCCAAATTGGAAAATAAATTTAGGTTTTTCTTTCTGATTTTTGTATCTATAATTGGGACCTATACTAAAATAAAAAGCTCCATGCAGTGTACAGAACAGATGTGAAGTAATTAATGAATGGATGCCTTCATCTCCCTCCTGAAAGAGCTTGGAAACAGGATGCGCCCCTATCAGCTAACTAGCCAGGCAAGGTAGTGCGTGCCTTACGTCGGGAGAACAATCTGAAACATTTTCTTTTTTCCATTTGATTTGACAATCAAGTGCGTAACGTTGACTCAAGTAAGGAAGTTTCCTAAATCTAGAATAAGAAATACGAAAGGCGTAGATTTCTTTCCCTTCGGAGTTGCTCATCTTTGAAGTCAAAATTTGAATTCTTGCCAAAGAGAATTCGAAGTAAGAGAAACTGTTTGCAGTTGGTGATTATAATTTCTAAGGAATAAAGTCCAAGAGAACAAGTGATTTAGGGAGAAGGAGCCAAGTTTTTAATGCTGAAGTTTTAAAATGAAAAAAAATATGAATTATTCAAGTTAAAACAAATAGTTCCACTGGCAGCGGTGTGTTCCCGAAAACGCTGTTGATTTTTTAAAAAAAATTAATTATGTGAGTACATTAGAGAGATTTAAAAATCCTATGGAGATAGAGACGAAGTAGAATAGGGTTGTCAAGGGATAGGGGGAGGGTATGGGATTTCTTTTGGAAATGCCCTAAAATGGTAATGGCTGCACAGTTTTAAATATACGAGAAACCACTGAATTGTAAACAATAATATAAGGGAGTCTGCACGCATCATTTATGTGCCATGTGGCTCAGGGAGACTTACCTGAGTCAGTGCCACGTGGCCCTCAGTGCCCTTAGCAATGAAATGGGTGTAATAATAACTACCTCTGTAAAATAAAGATAAAATTAAAAATCATTATGCCTTTTCAAAGGTCCTGTGAGGAATACACTTGTGAATCATTTTTTGAAATAAATGGTTTCTTTTTATCTTTCATACAGTACTACTATTTTAGGTCCTATTTGCTTAAAGGGAGGCACCCTCCCCTTCAGCTCCTTGAGTGAAGGTCAGATGCTGTGCCCAGAGACTAGGGGCGTGAAGACGAATTGGACCTGGGCGGTCCTCTGACCTTCCCTGTGTGGCTTACTGTTTTCAGATTCCATGTTTGGCTCCCTCAGTACATTGTCACATCCTTAAGGGCTCAGGGATCAGGTCTTCACATTGGGAGCCCCCTAGCACCGAATTTGACACATAAGAGGTTCTCCATAATTGTCCTTTTGTTTTTTAATGTTTATTTATTTATTTTGAGAGAGAGTGGGAAAGGGGGAAGGGCAGAGGGGGAGACTGCATCAGAAGGGGGCTTTGTGCTGACGGCAGAGAGCCCGAGGCAGGGCTCAGACCCACGAACCACAAGATGGTGACCTGAGCTGAAGTCGAGGGCTTAACCAACGGAGCCACCCAGGCACCCCTCCGTAATTGTTCTTTAATGGAAATGACCTAATCTGTTGGTAAAAAGAAAACAGGAGGAAGGGAGGAAGCTTGATGAGCCCCTTTTGGGCTAAGTCTTGTGTTTGGTGTTTGATATATATTCTCTCATTGGATCCTCGCTACAAAGTGAAAACTGTTATCACTTGCATTTTTATAAGTGAGAAAAACTGGTCAAGATAAATGCCTTTTTAGAAGAGTTAACTATACTGTGATTGAAGGCCTTCAGTGTGCGAGATCCTAGGGCCTTTTTGCCTCTGTGGCACGCTATTACTTACTTTTCAGGGACTGGCTTGTCTACGATAAACTAGTGAGGTGAGATAGGAACTAATACTGTTCCCATTTTAAAAATAAGGAAACAAAACTTAGGGGAATAAACTTGTACTCTCACACAGTAAGTGGTAGAGACCTGGATCCTACATGTCATTGTGTGCTTTTTTTTTTTTCCTTTTTTTTTTTTTTTTTTTTTTTTTTTAATTTATCTTAGAGACAGAGCCTGAGCAGGGGAGGGGCAGAGAGAGAGAGGGAGGCCCAGAATCCAAAGCAGGCTGCAGGCTCTGAGCTGTCAGCACAGAGCCCGATGCGGGGCTTGAACTCACAAACTGTGAGATCATGACCTGAGCCGAAGTCCGATACTTAACCAACTGAGCCACCCGGCGCCCCAGCCATTGTGTTCTTTTAACCACCGTGGACTACAGTGGTTCTCAACTCTGTGAGAGCATATGAGAATTACCCGCACATCTTACATGGGTGGGTACACACACACACACACACACCTCCCCCCACATCTTCCGCCCTCTCCCTAGACCTACACTAGTGGTTCTCAGCTCTGGCTGCCCACTAGAATCACGTGGAAAGCTTTGAAAAGTCCGGGTTCCAGGGCCCTACCCCACAGCAGTCTGAGCGGACCTGGGGGAGGGGAGGGAAGCGGTGAGGCTTCTCAGGCACATGGGGTTTTAAAGAGCAGCCTAGCCTGAGTTGAACAAGAACCGTGCCAGGAACTATCTAGAGCTGAAGTACCTTCTCCCGTCACCCCTATGTCGGCTGATGGTTCTAATTAGCTCTTCAAGGGAGGTAGATGTCTTACGTGATTATTTATGGTTTTGTGCCGCCTTTATCCCTGTCCCTTGAACGTAAATGCTAAAAGAGATGGTTGAACATAAAGCAGTCGTTTTCAGGGACACCTCCACAGGCGGTAGAGACCGAAGAGGAACAGTGGTTCTGTTCCAGACGGTAAGCAGAGCTCTGCACGGGAGAGGCTCATGTTGAGTTGTCCCTTTTACGCCTGATGGGCATATTTAAGAGCTTGTCTGGTTGGCACTGCAGTTTAATCTTAACGCCACCAAGAGAGAATTGGGGTTGTTTTTAATAAATAGCATTATTTTTTTTTTATTTTTTATTTTTTTAACATTTACTTATTTTTGAGACAGAGAGAGACAGAGCATGAACGGGGGAGGGGCAGAGAGAGAGGGAGACACAGAATCTGAAACAGGCCCCGGGCTCTGAGCTGTCAGCACAGAGCCCGACGCGGGGCTCAAACTCACAGACTGTGAGATCATGACCTGAGCTGAAGTCGGACGCTCAACCGACTGAGCCACCCAGGCGCCCCTAAATAGCATTATTTTCAATGTGATAGTACATTTGCAATACAAGAATCCCTCTACTCACTAGCCTCTGGTAAATAAATGTCCTTGGTCAAGATGAGAACACAGAATATGAAGCCTGAAAAATACTGGTCATATGAGAAATCTGGAAGCTTCACGGAAACAAAGACAACGGTTTGCTTTGTGCTTCTTCCAGTGACTGAGCAGAACCTAATAGAAGACAGACTCAAAACCACAGGCCTTTTAAGTGACCAGTTTTCGCAGAGTGTTTCAAGAGGGAGGTCAGAAGGATTTTTTTTTTTTTTCTGTCTTAAAAATATGTTCCTATCAGTCACTGTGGAAGATTGCTCAACCCCGGCATGGATCCCTGAAGAGGTTCGATTCAGTTTCACCATCTGTCGAGTACCTGATAGATGTGTGTTAAGAGTTGTGGGGAACGGTAGACGATAGGAGTGTTCTTCAGTCTTTTCTTCGTTTTGCTCCTTATCTCTCCTTACTCCGGCCAGAGATCCTCTGTCTGTAGACATTTTCTTCCTGATCACCCCTCCGCAGATACATTAGATACCGGTTCATGTGCTGTATGCATATCTGTGCTTGAGACTTAGAAAAAGAGTATGAATCTCTCTGCCCCAAGAACCAGTTGTCCCTTGGGGACCTTATCTAAGGTGGTGGCCCTGTCACCAAAGCAGGTGCATGTCTTCCATTAATGGTAGTCTCCGTGGTTCCTGGTCAGGAGGCTACGTGAACGTTCCCGGAGACCTCGGTGTATTTCTGTGCTGGACTTTGCTGCTCAAGCTGACTGGGATCCTGCCTAAAGTCCTTGTGCTTCACTGAGGATCCCACATACGAGCACTTCCTCCAGCTTACCAGGAAAGTTGTATCATGGTTCTAAGAATGACTGCATCAGAGTGCTTCTTACTCGTGGCCTGCTACAACCAGGGAAGAGTGAAATAAGAAACCTTGACACTCTTCTCTCTGAGCTCGGTTGATGGTTGTGTGTGATCCACAGGCTGTGAAACCGGAGACAAAGCACAGTGGGTAACAGAAATCAGGCCTCCCTGTTATTCTGAACTATCAGTATAACAAGTGTTGGTGCCCTTTATCTCAGCTTTTCCTACCTTATTTACCTTTTTGTTATTTACTACACAGGAAGCATCCAGGATGTGGGAACATTGTGACATTTGCACAGTTTTTATTTATTGCCGTGGAAGGTTTCCTCTTTGAAGCTGATTTGGGAAGGAAGCGGCCAGCCATCCCAATCAGGTATGGCACATTGAAGTCTCTTTTAGCCTTTGTTTTTTTAAAAGAAGTTCAGAACTTTTCTGGTACCTAAAGGAGAATGAGGCATCTGTGTATAAGATCTGTGTCAAAGGTATTAGAAGAATAATAAGGGTAATTCATTTTCTGCATTTAATATGTTGTGAAACTACAGGGAGACTGTTTTTAGAATAAAACTCCTGTAGTTTCACAACATATTAAATGCGGAAAATGAATTACGATGGAGACAACACTGTGTGTGTGTGCGTGTGTGTGTGTAGTATATGGTTGGTTAAAGGCTTAGTGTGACCACAGTTTTTTTTTAATAGTTATGTATGCTATCCTCATGTTGGTAAAGTTACCAGATACACTAAGAGCGGTATTATTGTTCCTTTTTAAAAATGACGGGGTTTGGGGAATAAACAGAAATGGTGGTTACGCAGCCTTGTGAATACTGAACGCTACCGAATTATTCACTTCAGAATGGTTGATTTTGTGTTTCGTGAACTTCCCCTCAATTAAAAGAAAATGAAAGGTAAGCTAAGGCAAAATTGTTAATTCCAGACCTCCACCCCTTTGTCCACATTTGCATAACTGTACTCATGGGGTCAAATAGGAAACAGGACAGTTCTTCTAATAAACAGCGTGTTGGAAATTCAGCATTCTCGCTGAGATGGACTTGAGGTAAAAATGTAATGCATCCAGTTGTCAGTCTGTAGTAGAATTCTGCTACTAAATTCCTTTGACAGGGGTTTTCTGGTGTGAATGTATCAGAGGACTAGTTAAGGCTCATCCTTGTTGGTATTCTTTTGCAACATTCCTGAGTAGTCTGTTGTAGAGAATCTGGCTGAATTTTGTTACTAATATTGTACTTCTGAGTTTCCCAGTGCAATGCTAAGTATTCTTGAACACATTGTTTTCCATTGGCTTTAATATCGACATAAAACTTTCTGCTCCTGAGACCAACATTTCTATCCCAGCAGGAGCCCCAGCATTTTTGATTCCTCTGACCCTTTCCCCCTTCCTCCCACTATCTCTTTCCATTCTGGCTGCCACTAGCACAGTTCAGGAACACGTTCACCCTCATCATTAGCTTTTATAAATGGTGCCCTAGCTGGCCGGCCTCTTGTCTCCCACCCCTGCATCCCTGTATTTTGATTTCCTACCATTGTATTGTGACACCGCCCCCCACCTCCCCCAAGCACTCAGGGGTCACCAGTAGGCTCAGAGGGGAGCCTAGCTGCCTAACCTGCCTTTTGAGGCCCCCCCAGGGTCTTGCCCTAACAGTCGTCCATTGTTCTTTATCATAGCCTCATGCATCTATCCCTAATCAGGGAAACAGGGACCTGTCAAAAGGAGTGAATTATAAATCATGAATACCTTCTGGTAGGCGCTCTTTTAACTCAGCAGTGTCAATTTAGGGGAGTTGACAATGAGATTCTAATTTTGTTTGTGAAAAGTTAGGTGCGCAGGGAGATTGTTTATCCTGAAATAAAAGGTTGTTTAAATATCAGAGGTTGCCAAGTTACAAGGACATTAGGATGGCAAAAGTCTGGCAGTGAGGGGAATAGCCTTTATTCACATGTGCCACAGTCTTACAAATATGATATAAAGGCTTAGTGTTACTTTTTTGACAATGCTTTCCATGTAATATACATATCAAATAAACCTAATTCATTTAACAAGTGCTTTGAAATATTCTAAGTGAAAAGGACTTAATTTAGGAAGTTAGACAAAAATATTTTTTAAAAAGGTTTTCAAGCACTTCCCTAAATAAGATCACAGATGATTATGAAACCCAAACTTAAAAGAAGTTTTTAGTCTTACCTAAATCAGATCAAAAGCCCAAGAAGACTTTGTCCTTTTAACAGAAAGAAAACCAAATTCTTATTTAGTGCCAGCTTATAACTCCTTTTTTAAATGTTTATTTATTTATTTTGAGAGAGAGCAGGGGAGAGACAATCTCAAGCAGGATTCATGCTCCACACTGGCCTTGATCTCACAAACCTTGAGATCATGACCTAGGTGGAAATCAAGAGTCGAACACATACCCCAGTTGAGCCACAGAGGCACCCCCAAAACTCATTTTTTATTTATTTATTTATTATTTTTTTTTAATGTTTATTTATTTTTGAGACAGAGAGAGACAGAGCATGAATGGGGGAGGGGCAGAGAGAGAGGGAGACACAGAATCGGAAGCAGGCTCCAGGCTCCGAGCCATCAGCTCAGAGCCCGACGTGGGGCTCGAACTCATGAACCGTGAGATCGTGACCTGAGCTGAAGTCGGACGCTCAACCGACTGAGCCACCTAGGCGCCCCAAAACTCATTTTTTAAAATACATTTATTTTCATCTTAACCAGCTTGACCACACATGAAAATTCCTGTTTAAAGATTCTTTTTTCTGCAAACCTACAACTTTTTTCCCCCTATGTTCCTATTTTGTCCTATGTTTTTTCTTTTCTCTTTAAACAACCAGCCTCGTTTTAGGACAAAACGACTTCCTTTCCCCTTAACAAAAACTGTATTGAAAGAGAACTTCTGCTGACTCCATTTTGACCTCAAATTCTAGCTGGGTTCTTCTCTCTAGCTTGTCTCTTGGCTCAGGCTGACGACCCAGCGGGCAAAGTGTCCCATGAAGGGAACTGAAACTGCCCCCTCAAGCAGTAAGGACCCTCCGGAACCAGCAAGACCCCGCCCATGATTGACTCCAAGATAGTGGCCAGTTTGACTCCCTCTGCCCACCTGCACGTACTCACCCACTTTGCCCACATTTTCTTTATATAAACCCGAGAGTATTTTCAGCACTTCGGCGATGGTCTCTCAGATGCTAGTCCCCTGTCTTCCTGCCCTTGGCATCACTGAAATAAATTCCTCGTGCCACCACCCCTCGTCTCTCTGCCTTTGGATTCCCTCAGTGGCCAGTGGCCGAACCTGGTCTGTTTGGGACCCCCAGAGCCACGCGTGCGCTTGTGCACGCCTGTGCCCCAGCTACATGATCTCCCTTTCTCATACCTTTTTCTCCTGAAAACACACCCTACTTTCCTGCCATACAGAAATGTTTTCCTTATTATTTTTATTTATTTTTTATTTTGATTATTTTTAGTAGCTTTAATTACATACATTGATTAGAATTGAATACATTTCAAAATTGAAAAAGCGTATGCCTTTTAAAATTTTCCAATGCAGTATTAACATCCACATATCTTTTAGTTTCTCTGCAGTAAGAGGCCAAAATTAGAGAAACTTATGTTTAGTAATTAATGTTTTAGTATTTTGTCTTATTTGGAAATGATCTAGATCTTGTAAAAGTTTTTATTTTAATTCCAGTTAGTTGACATACAGCATTACAGTGGTTTTTCAGGTACAGTATGGTGATTGAGCAGTTCATGGATCACCAGGTACTCCTCATGACCAGTGCACTCCTTAGCCCCCATCACCTACTTCACCCATCCTTCACCCCCCACCCCTCTGATAACCATCAGTTTGTTCTCTGTAGTTAAGAGTCGGCTTCTTGGTTTTTCTCTCTCTCTCCCAAAGGGACTGCAATCATATGGTATTGGTCTTTCTCTGACTGACTTCGCTTAGCATTATATCCTCTAGTTCCACCCACGTTGTTGCAAATGGCAAGATTTCATTCTTTTTTATGGCTGAAAAGATTTTCATTCTTTTTTATTCTTTATTCATCAATTGATGGACACTTGGGCTGCTTCCGTATCTTCACTATTATAAATAATTCCGTAAACATCAGGGTGCATGTATCCCTCTGAGTTAGTGTTTTTGTATTCTTTGGGTAAATAGTTTAATTACTGGATCGTAGAATAATTCTGTGTTTAACTTTTTGAGGAAACTCCCTATTGTCTTCCACAGTGGCTGCACCAGTTTGCATTCCCACCAACTGTGCAAGAGCGTTCCTTTCTCTCCACATCTTTGCCAACACCTTTGTTTCTTGCATTGTTGACTAGCCTTTCTAACAGGTGTGAGGTGATATCTCATGGTAGTTTTGATTTCCATTTCCCTGATGATCAGTGACACTGAGCATCTTTTCATTGTCCGTTGGCCATCTGTATGTCTTCTTTGGAAAAAAATGTCTGTTCATGTCTTTTGCCTATTTTTTAATTTTTTAATTGGATTATTTGTTTTTGCTGTTGAGTTTTATAAGTTCTTTATGTATTTTGTATACTAACCCTTTTTCAGATATGTCGTTTGCAAATATCTTCTCTCATTCCATAGATTGCCTTTTAGTTTTGTTGATTGATTCCTTTGCTGTGCAGAAGCTTTTTATTTTGATGTAGTGCCAATAGTTTATTTTTGCTTTTGTTTCCCTTGCCTTGGGGAACCTGTCTAGAAAACTGCTACAGCGAGCATCAGAGAAGTTACTGCCTGTGCTCTCATCTAGGATTTTTATGGTTTCTGGTCTCACATTTAGGTCCTTGATCCATTTTGAATTTATTTTTGTGTCTGGTGTAAGAAAGTGGCCTAGTTTCATTCTTCTGCATGTTGCTGTCCAGTTCTCCCAACGCCATTTGTTGAAGAGACTCTTTTTTCCATTGGATGGTCTTTCCAGCTTTGTCAAAGATTAGTCGACCATATAATTGTGGGCCCATTTCTGGATTTTCTATTCTGTTCCACTGATCTCTGTGTCTGTTTTTGTACCAGTATCCTACTGTTTTGATTACTATAACTTTGTAACGTAATTTGAAGTCTGGAGTTGTGGTGATGCCTCCAGCTTTACTTTTCTTTTTCAAGATTGTTTTGGCTATTAGGGGTCTTTTGTGGTTCCATACAAATTTCAGGATTGTTAGTTCTAGTTTTGTGAAAAATGTTCTTTGTATTTTGATAGGGATTGCATTGAATGTGTAGATTGAATGTGTAGATTACTTTGGGTAGTATTGATATTATAACAATATTTTTTCTTCCAGTCCATGAGCACGGAATGTCTTTTCGTTTCTTTGTGTCATTTCCAAATTTCTTTATAGTTTTTAGAATACGGGTCTTTCACTTTAGTTAAGTTTATTCCTAGGTATCATATTACTTTTGCTGCAATTGTATATGGGATTGTTTTCTTAATTTTTCTTTCTGCTGCTTCATTGTTGTATAGAAATGCAGTAGATTTCTATAGATTGATTTTGTATCCTCAGACTTTACAGAATTCATGTATTAGTTCCAGCAATGTTTTGATGGAGTCTTTTAGGGTTTTGTGTATAGAGTAACATGTCATCTGCGAATAGTGAACATTTTACTTCTTCCTTATCGCTTTGGATGCTTTTTTTCTTTTTGTTGTCTAATTGCTGTGGCTAGAACTTCCAGTACTAAAATGTACTGGAAGTACATTTTAGTTGAATAAAACGAGTGGGATGGATATCCTTATCTTGTTCCTGATCTTAGGGGGAAAAGTTCTCAGTTTTTCCTAATTAATGATGGTTGTAGCTGTGGGCTTTTCATATATGACCTTTATTATGTTGAGGTGTATTCCCTCTACACCTACTTTGTTGAGAGTTTTTATCATGAATAGATGTTGTACTTTGTCAAATGCTTTTTATGCATCTGTTGAAATGATTGTATGGTTCTCATCCTTTCTCTTATTGATGTGATGTATCATGTTGATTGATTTGTGAATATTGAACTACCCTTGCAAACCAAGAATGAATCTTACTTGATCCTGGTGAATGATTTTTTTTTAATGTATTGTTGGATTCAGTTTGCTAGTATTTTTGTTGAGGATTTTTGCATCTGTGTTCATTAGAGATGTTGGCCTATAGTTCATTGTGTCTCTCTCTCTCTCTTTTTTCTTTTTTGTGTGTGTGGTGTCTTTATCTGGTTTTGGTATCATGGTAATGCTGGCCTCATAGAATGAATTTGGAATTTTCCTTCCCTTCTTTTTTTTTTTTGGAACAGTTTGAGAAGAATATGTATTAACTCTTCTTTAAATGTTTGGTAGAGTTCACCTGTAAAGCCGTCTGGTCCTGGACTTTTGTTTATTGGGAGATTTTTTTATTACTGATTCAGTTTCTTGTATTAGTCTGTTCCGGTTTTCTATTTCTTCCTGTTTCAGTTTTGGTAACTTACAAGTTTCTAGGTATTCATTTTTTCCTAGGTTGTCCAATTTGTTGGCATATAGTTTTTAATATCCTCTTACAATTGTTTATATTTCTGTCATGTTGGTTGTTATTTTTTCTCTCTCATTTGTGATTTGATTTATTTGGTTCCTTTCTTTTTTTGATAAGTCTAGCTAGAGGTTTATCAGTTTTATTAATTGTTTCAAATAACCAGCTCCTAGTTTCATTGATTTATTTTATATATATACATATATATGTATATATACGCATGTACTCACACAATACATATATACATATATATATATATGTATATGGTTTCTATATCATTTATTTCTGCTGTAATATTTATTATTTTCATTCTTCCTCCTGGCTTTAGGCTTCATTTGTTCTTTTTCTAGCTCCTTTAGATGTAAGGGTAGGTTGTTTACTTGAGATTTTTCTTGCTTCTTGAGGTAGGCCTGTACTGCAATAAACTTTCTTCTTAGGGTTCCTGGGTGGCTCAGTTGGTTAAGCATCTGACTCTTGATTTCAGCTCATGTTGTGATCTCATGGTTTGTGAGATTGAGCCCTGCATGGGGGCTCTGTGCTGTCAGCACAGAGCCTGCTTGGAATTCTCTTTCTTGCTCTCTCTCTGCCCCTCCCCTGAGCTTGCTCACTCACTCTCTGTCTTAAAAATAAACTTAAAAAAAAAAAAACAAAAAACCTTCCTTCTTAGAACTGCTTTGCTGCATCCCAAAGGTTTTATTTATTTTTTTACGTTTTCTTTTAAGGTTTATTTTTGAGAGAGCTTGCACACGTGCACGTTTGGGGGAGGGGCAAGAGAGAGAAGGAGACACAGATTCTGAAGCAAGCTCCAGGCTCTGAGCGGTCAATGTAGAGCCTGATGTGGGGCTCAAACTTACGAACTGCCAGATCATGACCTGAGCTGAAGTCGGCCACTTACCTAAATGAGCCACTTCAGGAGCCCTATCCCAAAGGTTTTAAACCGTTATGTTTTCATTTTAACTTGTTTTTGTGTACTTTTAAAATTTCCTCTTTTATTTCCTGATTGACCCATTCACTGTTTAGTACCATGTTATTTAACCCCCACGAATTTGTGATCTTTCCAGATTTTTTCTTGTGGTTAACTTCTAGTATCATAGCCTTGTGGTCAGAAAAGATGTATGGTATGACTTCAGCCTTTTTGAATTTGTTGAGGCTTATCTTGTGGCTTAATATGTGATCTGGAGAATGTTCCATGTGTACTTGAAAAGAATGTATTTTGCTGTTTTAGGATGGAATGTTCTGGATATGTCTGCTAAATCCATCTGTTCCAGTGTGTCATTGAAAGCCATTGTTTCCTTGTTTGGTTTTCTGTTTAGATGATTTATTCATATAAGTGGGTATTAAAATCACCTACTATTATTGTATTATCAATTAGTTCTTTTATGTTTGTTATTAACTGTTTTATATATTTGGGTGCCTCCATGTTGGGTGCATAAATATTTACAGTTGTTAGATCTTGTTGGATTGTCATTATTATTATTACTTAGTGTTCTTCTTTGTCTCTTGTTATAGTCTTTACTTTTTACAGTCTTTATTTTTAAAGTTTAGTTTGTTCAACATAAGTGTTACTGCTCCAGCTTTCTTTTGACATCTATTTTCATAACAAATGTTTCTCTATCCCCTCACTTTTGATGTGTGGATGTCTTTAGGCCTAAAATGAGTCTTTTGTAGGTAGCATATAGAGGGGTCTTTTTTTTTTTTTTATTCATTCTGTCACCCTGTGTCTTTTGATTGAAGCATTTAGTCCATTCACATTCAAAGTAATTATGATAGGTATGTATTTATTGCCATTTTATTACCTGTTTTCTTGTTTTGTTTGGGAAACTCTTTCTCTCTGTATTCTGAGTGATAGCCTTACTGGATAGAGTATTCTTGGTTGCATATTTTTCCCATTCAGACGTTTAAATATATCATGCCACTCATTTGTGGCTTGGAAAGTTTCTGCTGAAAAATCCCAATAGCCTTATGGAGTTTCCCTTATATGTAACTCTCTTCTTTTGTTTTGCTGATTTTATTTTATTTTATTTGCTGCTTTAAAATTTTTTCTTTATTAGTGTTTTGCCATTTTAATATAATATGTGTTGGTCTGGATCTCCCTTTGTTGATTTTGTTAGGGGTTTTCTGTGCCTCCTGGATCTGGATATGTTTCCTTCCTCAGATTAGAGAACTTTTCAGATATTATCTCTGAAAATAAACTTTCTACCCCTTTTTTCTTTCTTCTTCTTCTTGTGGGAATCCTATAATGCAAATGCATTTATGTTTAATGGAGTCACTGAGTTCCCTAAGTCTGTTCTCGTTTTGCATAATTTTTGTTGTTGTTCAGCATGGTTACTTTCCATTACTGTATCTTAAAGTCTAGAGAGTATTTTTATGATCATGGCTTTAAACTCTTTGTCAGGCATATTACTTACATATATTTCACTTAGATCTCTGTCCATGGCCTTGTCCTGTCATTTGGGACAGATGTCTTTGTCTTTTCATTTTGTCTAAGTCTCTGTTCCTATTTCTCTGTATTAGGAAAGTCCGCTATGTCTCTTGATCTTGAGGGTATTGGCCTTCTGAAGAAGAGGTCGTGCAGTGCCCTACAGCGTAGTGTCCCCTGTTACCCAGGGCCTGCTGCTTCAGAGAGTTTCTCCAATGCGTGCTGCTCGTGCTTCGCTGTTGTGTTCTGACTGCTTTATCCTTCAGACCTCTGCAGAGCCTTTCTTTGCCTGTTGTGGGCAGTGTTTAGTCTCTGGCCTGAATGTGGTGTGCTTTAACTAGTGCTGCGGTCTGCTTGTGAAATGAGCCACTGCTGCTGGAACCAAGGCCCTGCCAAACTTCCAGGTCAGAAGATAGTTGCTGTGGGCCCGGGTTTGGGGTGGTCTTCTGGGGGCCCGCCTTGCTGGGTCTGAGGCAAGCATGACTGGGAGGGGCAGTTCCAGCCTTGTCAGCAGGTTAGGTGGCCAGTGTCTGCTGGGCTGGTTCTTGGACATGGTTCTGTGTTTATGCTGAGGGACAGCGGAGGGAAAGCCTCCTGCCAGTTCCTTTGTACCCCCAGAGGGGTCTCTGTTAGCTGCCTCTCTGGGACGAGTCTCAGAGGAGCAACTAACCTCAGCACTGTGTGCCCCAGGCACTCTTCAAATCACTGTATGTCCTCAGGCTGTTTACCCTGCCTTGGGTCTAAGAGCAGGCCCAGTGCCTTGGGGCTCTGTTGGAGCCAAGCCTGCTGACCTTTAGAACTCCAGGCTTTAAGCCTGGTTGCGAGAACTCATGAAATTCAGCCCCTCTCACTGTCCAGGCCAATTGCTGTGGGGATTCGTTTTCCCCATGCTCTCCCCATGTAATTGTAAAGACAGGTCTGTTTTAATTAAGCCATCAACCTCAAACTAGCTTTTATCTCGAATATTTTTTTTCAGACCATGTGAACTTGTAGTATGTTTGGGTTAGTCTGTTCCCACGTGTTACTCTATCTCTTGTCCTTCTCCGTGACCACAGCTCCTTCCCCACCATAGTGGCCTGGATTCATGTCTCTCCCAAACCTTATATCCGCACTTCCTACCTTCTTTGATGTGGCTCTTCTCTACCTTTAGTTGTGGACTTCGTCTGCTAGTCTTCAGGTCAATTTCTGAGTATTTAGGGTGATTTGATAGTTTTCTAGTATGAGGAGAGCCTAGGATCTTCCTGGTGGGGTTTTGGAGTGATGGTGGGGTTCAGAGCTGATGGCCAAGAAAGAATTCTTGAAGACGGCTTCTGTGCAAAAAGGTGATTTTATTAAATAAAGCATGGGACAGGACCCCTGGGCAGAAAGAGTTGCACTGGGGTTACGTACTGTGGAGTTAGGAGAGATTAAGTCAAGAGGAGGTTTTTTAAAGGGATTTTCCATATGCTAAAGATAATTACTGGAGGCCTAGCTATTATCAAGCTAAGGTGGTTTTTCCCTCTAGGAAAGCATTATCATTAAGACCGAGGGAGTTCATGGAGGTTAGGCTATTGATAAGATTGCCTTTTTCTTGTAATTTACTGAGATATTTGTAAACTGATGGAGACTGTCAGTTTAACCATTTGTTTTCTGTCCTTTGCTTTGTTCTTGGGCAGCAAGGAGTGCCTGAGGAATATAAAACATATCCCACCTAGGGATGGGGGTGGGGGGAGATAGTTTGTAGGGTGTCAGCTTGCCTTATGCTCCTTCATCACTTCTACTTCCAGAAATGATCTAGATTTTTAATGATTTTAGCTTAACTCATCATTTAACCTAACTCAGCAAAACTTTAAGGTTTTAGCTTACCAAAAAAAAAAAAAATGGGAAAACTCTATAAGTAGACATAAATATCATAGAAAAGCTCATTTATAAACTCTTATGTTGTTTAATTTACTTGTCTTTAATAACTGTGATTATTTTTGAGTAAGCTCTATGCCCAGTGTGGGGTTTGAACTTGACCCTGAGATCAGTCGCATGTTCTACCAACTGAGTGAGTCAGGTGCCCTGGTAACTATTTTTAGATTACCTGTAAAAGCTGTATTAAACATTAGACAAAGTCAGCCATTATCCTAAGCTATTAATTTTTGTTGACAGATCTTATAAGAGACAACATGAACTTACTTGGCTAGTAAACTCAAGGAGAATACGTTTTTATATGTAGTGTTTTAACTGTAAAGACATATCTGTTTTAATTAAGCCATCAACCTTAAACTAGCTTTTATATCGAATATTTCTTTTCAGACCATGTGAACTTGTAATACGTTTGGATTAGTGTCTGAGAATTTTAGAATGCCCAATCCTTACAAGTGCTTGCCCTCAAACCAACTGAATAGAGCTCTTACAAATTAATTTTAGCAATACCATCTAGAAGTAGAAAATAGCACAGAATTACAGCATGTAAATGCAGGTACACGTGAACATATAGACAGAGAGCCCTTATAGCTTCAGGTTTTAAAGTATTGCTGTGAAATAGGTACGGAATTTACTAATTCTAAAAGTTAGATCCAAGTTGTTTTTCTGGTAGGTGGGATAAGGTTATCAGTCTAGATAGCTAAAGATTTTTCTAGTATTTATGAAGACACCTAAGATTTGTATTTCTCTTTGGCAAGTTGAGCTTCCAAATAACCTCTCCTCCTTTTGTTTTTTCCTTTTTTCTTTTTAAAAATTTTTTTAAGAATGTTTTTTTTTTTTTTTAATTTTTGAGAGAGAGAGACAGACAATGAGAGTTGGGGAGGGGCAGAGATAGAGGGAGACACAGAATCTGATGCCTGCTCCGGGCTCTGAGCTTTCAGCACAGAGCCTGTCACTGAGCTCCAACTCACTAACCGCTAGATCATGACCTGAGCTGAAGTTGGAAGCTTAACTGTATGAGCCATCCAGGTGCCCCACCTGAAATTTGCATTTAAAAAAATTTTTTTAAATGTTTGTTTATTTTTGAGAGAGACACACACACAGAGTGTAAGTGGGGGAGGGTCAGAGAGAGAGGGAGACCGAGAATCCAGAGCAGGCCGCAGGCTCAGAGCACGATGCAGGGCTTGAACTCACAAACTGTGAGATCATGACCTAAGCGGAAAGTTGGACGCTTAACTGCTTAACCGGCTGAGCCACCCAGGCGCTTCTGAAATTTGCATTTTAAAGGGAGGGACCAGATAGAATTTCCTAGAGAAGACCTTGGAGAACATTGGACATTTACATCTTAAAGGCACGGAGAAAGAATAAAAGCTTCTTTTACTAGGATTTTTGTTCCCTTAAAGTCAGAATTTTTACACTTACAAGACTTTTGAGATAGGGTAGGTTTGGGGATTGGCAAAAGGGATTGGTAGTCTGAATAGTTTTGAACCACAGCTCTGGTTTTGTAAAGACTAGATTTATAAAACAAGAACAGCTATTAATTCCTCAAAGAATTGGATTGTCCCCTAAATGATATCAAACTACTGACACACCCATCTAGCTATAAGAGTATCTTCTTTGGGCGGCTGGGTGGCTCGGTTGGTTAAGGTTGGTTAAGCGTCTGACTCTTGGTTTTGGCGTCTCACGGTTTGTTAGTTCAAGCCCCATCTCGGGCTCTGTACTGACAGCATGGAGCCTGCTTGGGATTCTCTCTCTCCCTCTCTCTCTATCCCTCCCCTGCTCGCTCTCTCCGTCTCTCTCAAAATAAATAAACTTAAAAAAAAAAAAAAGAATGTCTTCTTTCAGGGTGCCTGGCTTGCTCAGTTGATAGAGCCTGTGACTCTTGATCACAGGGTTGTGAGTTCCAGCTCCTGGGTATAGAGATTACTTTTAAAAAGTCTTTTTAAAAAAATGAGAATGTCTTCTTTGTCTCCAGGTTCATAATAGCTTGGGGGAGAAGGCCTTGACATAAAAATTGCTGTCAGGCTCTGAATATCAGCAACCAGTTCTTGATTATAAAGTTATTAAATCCTTTCAAATATTTTGTCAGGGCAAACAGTAAATAATTCTGGGAGGATTAAACAATGGACCCAAGAGGGGTCCTCAGAAAGGGTGTAAAAGATACTGTCTTGGGAGAATCTAGAGTCATTCTCAACAATAGCCGAGGAAAAAATCAACTGCCTGCATGCCCCAGGCAGGCAGAAAGCCAGTCAAGTTCTTAGGATATAAAAGGAGACAAGCAGGGAAATAGCTGTTTCCGTGAGAGAAAGGATCAGTAACCATTGGAACTGGATTTGGAAAGGAAGAGACAATGCAGATTTTTATTTTCCTCTCTCAGCTGGGCTCAGGTAATATATTTACAAAAACTCTTGAGGATCCTCCCTAGGTTTAAGAAGTTACTCAACTAAAGGGGGTCCTGGGTGGCTCAGTTGGTTAAGCGTCCGACTTTGGCTCAGGTTATGATCCTGCAGCTCACGAGTTCAAGCCCTGTGTCAGGCTCTGTGCTGACAGCTCAGAGACACAGAGCTTCAGATTCTCTCTCTCTCTCTCTCTCTCTCTCTCTCTCTCTCTCTCTCTTTCTCTGTCGTTGTGCCCCTCCTCCGCTTGTATTCTCTCTCTCTCTCTCTCTCTCTCTCAAAGATAAATAAACATTAAAAAAATTATTCAAGTATGGACCTTAGTTTGACCTTTGACCATGGAGTGAAAGATATCTGAAGAGTATCACCTATAGCCTCAATTAGTCTTATTCTGCAAGTGACTGCTGAATAGTCTCTTTAGAGTAAAAGGCAGTTCACCCAGGTTGACCAGGATGAGTACTCAAAGGATAGAGGGGAACAGTAGGGTTACACTGGCCTTACAGTCTTGTTTTAAGTACCTTTTCTCAATTTAATGAGCTTTTTACACTGAATCTTTTTAATAAAACTTTGGGAATTTTGAAACGTTTTGGAGGCTTCTGCTTGCCATGTAAAAATAGGTATCCCGTTGTGTCTAATTTGGGAATCCTTTCTTTCAAATGCACTTCTTAAATGGCCTTACCTAACTGGAACGCTCTCCATCCTGGCCATTGTAATTCTAGGTTCTTTTTAGTATCGCTATTTGTGTTGCTGTTCACAGCTTCTGGCACCATAGTTTTTAGACCTAAAATAGGCAGCCTTGCCAGAAGGTGGTGGGCTTGACTCTGTTGAATTTAAGGATCTCCAGGCTAAGCCTTTGTTTACACAAAACGACCAACAAAGACGTGTCCCTTAACACACCAGGAGTCAGCAAAAGATGTTAACCCTGCACTGGCCAAGAAAAGACCAGGGACAAAACTGACAATTGCCCACGTAGACCAAACCAGCAGACTCCCTTCAGGGAGACTGCGCACTGGAAAGGGGTAAAGGACTAAAACTCCAAACTCTGGTAAATGGGGGGCGTGGACTGGAACTGGGGAAGGGATTACAATGTGGTACTGCAGACCGAACCCAGAGCTAAGGACCAGTGCTGTTAGATCCTCCTGTCCCTCTAGACCTGTTAACTCTGTTCTGGGAAGCTAATCAGATTGGTAGCTCAAATGCAGAAAGAGCAGAGCTGAAACCAGGAGGGACTTACCGCTGGCTCTTGGAAATGGCCAGAAAGAGAAAACTCAGAAGAGTTCTCAGGGCGCCATGCCTGTGTTTCTGCCTATCCCTGAACACCATCAGAAGTTCCCTTTGGATCCTGACGTTGCTACCAAATGTGTTTAGAAAAAAAATTTAACCAAGTGAACTTGAAGATTTAATAGGCTTTCTTAAACTCTTCATGAATGGACAGCATTCTATCTAGCAAGTAGAGGGGAGCTCCACCAAGTAAACAAGAAAATGGTTTTTAAGGGCAGAGAGAAGGCATTTATTTAAAAAAAAAATGTTTATTTATTTTGAGAGAGAGAGAGAGAGAGAGGAGGCCTTAGCTGTCAGCACAGAGCCCTATAGGGGACTCAATCTCCTGAACCATGAGATCATGACCTGAGCCCAGATCAAGAGTCAGATGCTTAACCAACTGAGCCACCCAGGTGCCCTCAAAGAGAAGGCATTTTAAAAAAAGAAAGGAGGGACGCTTGGGTGGCTCAGTCAGTTAAGCATCCGACTCTTGGTTTCGGCTTAGGTCATGATCTCCTGGCTCGTGAATTCAAGCCCAGTGTAGGGCTCTGTGCTGACAGTGTGGAGCCTGCTTGGGATACTCTCTTTCTACCTCTCTCTGCCCCCCTGCCCCCCACTTATGCACTCTTTCTCTCTCAAAATAAACTTTAAAAAATTAAAATTAAAAAAGAACGGAATTTATTAGCAAGATGTGTGCTGTTTAGGCAAGGTTGCCTTCTAAGGGGAGTAGAAGGGGTCTATCAGTAAACTCCCTAGTATTGACCAGGAAACTCTACATTGACTGGTTCAGGGTTACATTCTTGGGGGATAGAAACTGCAGTTGGGTTAGGAATTAAGTCTTGGTTTACTGACTTGGGTCCTTAACCTATGTGACACTGTTTGGGGCCTGTGGTTTTCTTTTGATAACCAGTAACTTTGTGTGTAATGCTGTGTCCTACGTTCATCGTGAAACTTGTCAAACTCTCCAGACTGTGTTAGCTTAGCCCTGGCATGGCTGCTTGTTAGGGCATTCAGCTCCACGTCTAACCAGCATCATCAAGTAGATTCTTGTCTAGGAAGATCACTGGAGTCTCAGTGCTGTGGTTCTTCACCCGTGAAAAGATGAGAAAGGTGGGGGGGGGGTGGGTCTGTGCTCAAGGACTTTGAACATGTCCTGAAGGATTTGGAAGCACTTGCTTTCCTTTGCCATGCATTCTTTAGTCATTTATTTTAAATATTTTTTTTTCCTTTTGAATGTATGAGGTTGAATCATATGACATTGCTGCTTTTCAGCCCTTTTGACCTACCAAAAAAATGGCAGTTTCATATGGCTTAACCTGATAGGGATGAAAGGCATTTGAAGTATTTTCTAGATAAAAATGGGACATACAAGTGCAAAGTTACTTATTTCATTCAATTCATTTATTTGTTCATAATTGTTCGTTTGTATTTGTCCCTTTATCTTTCTAAGTGATTAGGGTTACTGATTTTTTTAAATTTTTTTTTAGCTTTTGCTTTTATTATTATTTAAAGACCTATAAACTGTCAAAAACAGGGACTGTGATTTTAAATACAGATCTATGCCAAATAATATCCTCATTAATTTGGAGGCCACTGGTTCGGAATGTGAGATAATCTTAACAGTCATCCTTAATTTAGCAAATCTTTACTTTAGAAAAGAGTAGTGAAAATTAATAGGAGAAACAAGTGTGTAGAAGAAATAGTTGAGAGAATTGACCATTCCATACAAAGAACTGATGATGATAATTGTCCATTCACTTACAAAAATCTGTTGAGGGGCGCCTGGGTGGCTCGGTCGGTTGGGCGTCCGACTTTGGCTCAGGTCATGATCTCGCGGTCTGTGAGTTCTAGCCCCGCGTCGGGCTCTGTGCTGACAGCTCAGAGCCTGGAGCCTGTTTCAGATTCTGTGTCTCCCTCTCTCTCTCTGACCCTCCCCCGTTCATGCTCTGTCTCTCTCTGTCTCAAAAATAAGTAAAAAAAAAAAAAAAAATTAAAAAAAAAATCTGTTGATGTCTATCAGATAACATTTTTTAAAATGTTTATTTATTTTGAGAGAAAGAGTACGTGCACTCAAGCAGAGGAAGGGCAGAGAGAGAGGGAGAGAGAATCCCAAGCAGGCTCGTGCTGTCAGCCCCAGAGCCTGACACGGGGCTCGAACCTATGAACTGTGAGATCATGATGTGAGCCAAAATCGGTAGTTGGCCGCCTAGCCAACTAAGTGACCCAGGCGCCCCATCAGATAACATTTTTTGAATACTAGTTTTAAATTGCTTGAAAAATACTTAGAGAGTGTCCTTGAAAAAGATTAAAATAGTATTCCTCGAAACATACTCTGTAATTCAGACTTTTTCCATCTTAGTCTAGCTTTGTGATGTATTTTTTATGTACTTAGTATTGACTTCACATTATAATAGTGATACAGTCTCTTAATATAGAGGAACTAAAACAAAATAACCTTTCTAACTACAAAGATTGATTTCCTTCTACACTTGATTTTCTTGAAGTAGATTTTGTGTGATGTGCTGTGATGTCTGCATTTCAGGTACTATGCTGTGATGGTCACCATGTTCTTCACTGTCAGCGTGGTGAACAACTATGCCCTGAATCTCAACATCGCCATGCCCCTGCATATGATATTTAGATCTGTAAGTGCTGCCGGCTCCCATGTGTATGTTCTTTCAGAAGATGAAGCCAAGAGGGTAGATTGAACACTTGGCAAAAGTAGAAAAGTCTTGTAGTAAGTAAAGTCTAGGGTATAAGAATAGATGTCCTGGATGAGTGAGCATAGGCTGGCTTTCATCTGCAAAGTAAGGTAAAAGGTGGACAGTTGACTTTTATCCCTCTGAAGTCTTAAGAATGATCAGTAAAAGGAGCTAAAATGTTGCCAGGACCCAGATTTTATGTTAAATTTCTTTCATCTGGCTGATTTTATATTCAGACTTGGTATGAATGTTATTTAACTTATTACTCATCAATTTTGGTTTCTTTCATAAAATTACATTTACTCTTAGTACATAAAATAGATACATCCCTTTTCTGATTATATATATATATATACACACACACATATATATACACATATGTATATATATACACATATGCATATGTGTATATATATGTATATATGTGTATATATATAATCAATTTTTTTTTTTTTTTAAGCAAGAGACTTGAGACAATTAAAGGGAAATTTTTGATGAAGGTAGGGTTTCTCCCAAAGCAGCAGACATTTTCTTCTTCCACTAGTGTTTGGTGGGAGATCTGCATGTAGTTTGGTATATAAATAAGAACAGTGTGCTCCCTGAAGAACAGGGAAGACTTCAAGGGGAGTGTAGTTAGAATGGCAGAAAAATGCGAGATGGGTTGTCATTGGAATTACAGCACTTCTGTGTAGTCTTGAGATTTTTGTGAGATCGAAGGTGCTATCCCCAAAGGGACTTTTCAGCCCTAATTATAATTACGTAGATAACCTTCAAAGCATTGGACGTGTAGTAGACTTTCAGTAAAGACTTGCTGATTGATCGCCACCTTTCCAAAGAAGAGAAAGACATCCCTGCATGACTTCTTTCATTATTTGAAACCGAGGGTGAGGAGAAGTTTATTAAAACTCTCATAATTCAGATGGAAAATTTCACAATAAGTCTACAATATAATTTATTTCGGCTAGCCTTAGTTTCTGCTCTGACCGGTATTTAGAGAATTGGCCATTTTTCTTATTGTTATCTTTGAAAGATTTTATTATTTTACGTAAGAGATTTATGTGGTTTGTACTTTTTGCCATTATAAGAACAAGTGAACCTTATTATTCATCCTGACCTCCTCCTCCTCGGCTCTTTTGCCCGCTTGTCCATGTTCATATTTATCTGGAATTATTTGCTTTCCTAGGGCACTAAAACTGTTACTGTTGTCTCCTTTTATAGGGTTCTCTAATTGCCAACATGATCCTAGGAATTATCATTTTGAAGAAAAGGTAACCAATACACTTTTGTATTTTATGTCTAGGAAGGCTATCCTGAGCCCCATCCATCAGCTGGATTCCTTTTCTTGTAGTGATGATAAGTTTGCTCTTGATAATTCCTTGTTTCTCAGCTCTCTCTGTGACAGTGACATGCATCTTGAGGCCGTGGACCGGGTAAGGGGCCCCACCTGTCGCTGTGGAGCAGCATTTTCTCTGGGTAGAACTCTTGTCATCATTGAGTCTTTAGTACCACAGTAACCTACATAACCAATTGATTTAGAACTTCACTCCTGTGTAGTGTCTACTAGCTACATGAGACCGTTTACATTTAAATTTAATTAAATAAATACTTGTATCTTGGTCCCAGTAGTCACATTTTACCTGCCTATAGCCCACGTGGCCGGTGGTGACCCTGTTGGAGAACCCAGATATGGAACATTTTCAGCTTCATGGAAGTGCTGGGACAGTGGTGTCATAGAAGGTGTTTATGAGTATAGCATGATCATCCATGTTGGAAAGAAAATTCCTAACAAAGGCCCAAATGGCCAAGAAGATAGAATGAAAAGTTTCAGGATTGTTCTATGTGGTTGTCGCCAGTGGCTTTCTCTGGGATATGGTTGGGAATACCAGAAGGCCCTGAGATGCTTTCTCAAAGTGTTTGCCTTCCACTTATGTCCTGAGCCTTACCCCATGCCCCCAAGGAGGTGGGGCACTGGGGAGAGTCAGCACATTCAGTCTGGAACACTTCTCAGGGAAAGTTCACCCTCACTGTTAAGATCACAACCGTACAAGCTTATGCCAACTTTTCTGTCCTAGACCCCAGTATTAGAATTCTGTGTGGGAATCTAGAGTTTTTAAGAAATAAGGGCTGTGTCACGAGAAAGATCGTTGTCCTGTCTTGATAGGCTCCTTATCACGAACCCTTTATCTTCTGAGGCTTCTGTATTCCCCCAGATAGGTATGATTGTAACTGATTTCTAGCTTCTCTCCAGGTGAGCATTCATATATCCTGGTCAGGTTCGTTACATCGAAGTGACTGCCACGCTTCTTGATAATGTGTAGAATTCACGTTGGGACAGACCTGCAGTCCTTTCAGCCTTTGATTTTGCTCATAACAGGGATACCAAAGGACATGTTATAAAAGGAATGTATTCTCTGGACAGTGCTCCGAAATGTCCTGGGCCTTTCTCAAACATCTCCGTTTCCCTTAAGAACTTATTTTGGGTCTGTCATCTTGAATCTATCCAAGTAAGCCTTTTTGACGCTCCTTGGTGTGTGCTCCCCAAAAAGCAGGAATTTCCCTAAGGTAGCTATCTACTACCATGACTTAGTAAGTTAGTATCTCCTCTTGTTTAACCTGAGTAGGGCCTCTTAGGTTCACAGTGTTTTCCTCTTTCTAGGCTTTGAAGACCAAGTCCATACTCATTAATTTTCATGAATTTTCAGGCCACAATTCCAAACCTCTCCCGATCTTGATCTTTCCAGACCGAAGAGTTCCCTTACTTTTGTATCTGCCTCCTCTAGCACCTGTTTCCTCACCCTGCCCTCTCCTCTGGCGTGGTGCTGTTGGCCCCTTGAGCTGCTGCTCAGCCGGTCCTTTTGGCCTTTTATGAGGTGATATGACCAGAAGTGTACAAAGTATTTGACTGGAAAACCTCTGATGGTTCCTCCTGTAAGTTTAATTTCCTTTCATTCTTGCCTGAGTCCTTTTGCTTTATCAGTAAGAGCCCAAGAGGGATGTTAACGATGTTGTTCCAGTTAATAGGAAATGCCACTGTTCTTACTGCCAGTAGTCCTATTAGTGTCATAGTCCTCCCTTTATCCAACTGTGCCAGCATTTAAAAACATAGGAGCGCCTGGGTGGCTTAGTCGGTTGGGTGTCTGACTCTTGATTTTGGCTCAGATCGTGAGCCCAGGCTTGTGGGATCAAGCCCTGAGTCTGGCTCCACATTTAGCTGCTTAAGATCCTCTCCCTCCGACCTCCCCCACTTGGACACATGCTCTCTCTCTAAAATAAAAAAAATAAAAATAAAAGCAACAGTCGAGTCATTCAGACATGATTTACAAAATCCTTTCCTGAAAATGGACAAGTTGAATGATTTTTTTTTTTTTTTGAGCACTGAATCCTGCTACTTGGCCGTGATACTCTGTTCTTCCTCTTGTCACTTAGGTCTGGGCCCCCTGACACTCAGGTCCCTTGACACTCAGGTCTGGGCCCCCTGAAGACAGGAGAAACAGGTGGCAGTTAAGATCTCAGTCGGGCTTTCATTTGGACTCTTGAGCAGAATGGAATGTCATGTCTGGTCTGTGTCATTTTTGGTTCTTGTTTTCTGATGAAACGATAGATCATATAGATGAAACGATAGATGAAACGGTAGACCGATAGATCGGTCCACCGACCGATGGAAACTCTTTTAAGCAGCACTAAGATTGGGTGTTGTTTAGACACCAGCCAGCATCCTGATTCTTTCTCACATGGCCTTACGTGGGAAGTCTGCTAGAAAGTGATCCCCTCAGCCATGTTTTGGTGATTTTTACTCTTAGGCTCCATCGGACTGTGAACATAGTGTGGAAATTCAGATCTGTGCTTTTTTCCTAAGGTGTTCTGGTTCTTGTTTTTGCAGATACAGCATATTCAAATATACCTCCATTGCCCTGGTGTCTGTGGGGATATTTATTTGCACTTTCATGTCAGCAAAGCAGGTGGTAAGAATCACTTCACAGATTATTTATATTCACTCCTTGCCGTGGGGGCACAGGTACCTATTATTGACGCAATAAACTTAAATGCTTATGCAATAGAAGGATTCGGGTCTCTGCAAGAAAAGAGTGGAGGTGACTGGGTAACACAGATATTTCCTTTGTACCCAAGCACCTTGCATGTAGTTCTAGACTCTATACCGAGTATTTTTCTTATTTCCTAGACCTCCCAGTCCAGCTCCAGCGAGAATGACGGATTCCAGGCATTTCTAAGGTGGTTACTAGGCAAGTACAGTAATTACAATGAAGCTAATTGCCTCTGCAGTTCTGTTGGCTGAACTTTCTCCTAAGGGACAGGTTTCTTGGCAAGAAGCTTTGGCTCCACAGACGATGCCACAGAGGAGAGAGGCACCCGGGGTCGTCATCTGTCTCTGAACTTTGGTGTTCGGAACATGAAAGAAAGACAATGTCCGTGTTCAGGGTAGCGTGTTCTACAACATGGATCCATATTTCCACGGCTGCCACTGGAATAGTTTCTGGTTGCCTGTCACACTCACTGGGAGCACTGCTTCGAGTGTCCATTACTTCATGAGCTGTCTGCTGAGCAGGAGCTTCTACATACGAAGGGCACGTTCGAGCAGTTGGCTCTTGAAATTTCCAAGGGGCTCATTTCTGAATCTTAGATTCATTTTCTTCATAAGTTAGCTTCTCCCTAATGAGTGTTCCCAAACCTGACTGATCAGCAGAGTCTCCTAGGGAATCTTGAAAAATACAAGTATCTCTTTGTGGAAGTCACGAGACAACCCCTGCAGAGCTCTGGCCTCACACTGGATGACACGGAGGTGAAACTCTTTCCTGCTTAGCCAGGTAGCAGCAGTACCAGATTGAGACCAAGTGGAAGAGAAGTAGCAATGAAAGGACTCTGTTCTCCCTGCTTCTTGGCTTTGAGACTTCATCCTTTTAGGTTGTTGTTCTTAGCATAGAAAGATCTTTATGAGCTGTTGGAAAAACACTTTATCCAACAAGAAAAAGTTGCAAAGGATACGAACACACAATTCATGGGGAAAACATTAGTGTCTGATCATTGTATGTTCGGCCTCAGTAGTCTTGGCATCAAAGAAATGCAAATTGAAACCAAAATGCAGTCCCTTTTTATTTTCGCTCTATCAAATTGGATAATCATTTATTATCCTCATTGCTGCTGAGGGTGAAGTAAGACAACCATTTTTGTGTAATCTGTTTACGGTAGAAATTATCACAGCCTTTCTGGAAAAAATGGCTGTGTTGAGTTTTTAAAATAGCTACAACTTTTGAGTCAGTAATTCCATTTTGGAAAGTTTGTCCTAAGGAAATAATCAACATTTTGTTTAAAGATTTATGTAGAAAGATGGACATTGATTTTGGTAAAATAACTGGAAGTAACCTAATGAGGCTCATGTTATAATAATACATTTAACTATGGTTTCTATGTGATAGAATAATATGGAGCCATTAATTCATACCTTTGAAAAAATTTTAATAAACGACTTGAAGGAAAATCCAAGAAAAAGATCATGAAGAAAGCAAGATATAAAATTGTATATTCACTCTGATCCTGTTTTCTGCATAAAATAAATAAATAAATGTATGTAGGGAGATAGAGCAAGCTATTAAGGAGTGGGTAGTAATATTGTAGTTAATTTTTATTTCTTTTAAAAATTTTGTGCATGTTCTACAACTAGTTTGTAATATATGTAGAACTTTAAACAATGTTCTTTAGGAAAACGTCTGGAAATGAGCAAATCTAATTCTTATAACCCAATTTTTGTTTTTTAGGTATAGGGGCACTGACTTTTGCTCTTCTGATGTCAGCAAGGATGGGTATTTTCCAGGAGACCCTATACAAACAATTTGGGAAGCACTCTAAGGAGGCTTTGTTTTATAATGTAAGCAATTTTTTGAACCTGGGGAAGACAAAAAGTACTGAGTCGTCATATGTCATTTCAAATGAAATACACGTTTTTCTGATGTCGTTGAAGGATCAAGTACTTTCAATAGGCTACTAATGGTGTATTCTGAGCCACAGTTCTCTATAGGAGACGATTGTGCTCAGTCGGTGTGAACCTCGTGTGTCTGCTAGCCAGGAGCGACCCCCGGGGATGAAGAACCTTCACGAACCCCCAGGTCCCTGTAGGTGAAGTCAAATTAAAAGCAATATGGAAACTTGGAACAGGAAAACGAGTCCCAAAACAACATGCCAGGGAGGATGTCTGCAGCCAGGCAGGCATTTGGCGGTGGGGGGGTGGGAGGTGCGGAGTCCCTCCCAGTGGCTGTCTTCCCTTGATGGAGAGTTTCATTAGCAAATTCTGTGTGCTTCCACTTTTTTGTTGTAAAACTGCTGAGCGAGAGCCACCTCCTCTAACTATCCTCTTCCTCCAGCGTCTCTCCTGTGGAGATAACATCCAAAGCACAGCCCCTCACCGTCCTGGCTGGTAGGGACCCCTTCAGGGTCCGTATTCAGAGATTCCTTCACCGCCAGCTTTCTGTACTAAAGTTGCAGACCATCAATTTGAGATATTTAATGGGAGCTGGAGTATGTGTCTGGGAATTTAAAAAATAAGGAACAATCGGTCCGGGTCACACCTTTGTTTTAGAACAGTACTCGGCACAGAGTAACTGCCTGTAATGTTAGCTCTGATTCCTTATTGTGGCGGGTTATTGTCAGGCTCGTTCATTCATCTGTGCCGACCTGTTGTGTCTTCTTCAACCCCTTTTTATTCTTGTCTTCATTTTATTTTCCCTGACCTCATATTGTCCTCAAATCTCTTTTTCCCTCGAGTTTCCTAAACTCCCCGTAATTTGCCTTTGCTTTATAACTTTTAAATCCTTGTATTTGCTCAGCCATTTTCAAAAGTAGCAAAATACAGCAAATCCTGTGGGCAAGATGACTGGGAGTTAATTTCCCTTTTGTTGAGGGAAGGATGCCGGCTCCATTTTTTTGTTTAGTGCGTGATGATCAACTGATTCTGTTCCATAAGGGCAAGCGCTGTAGTTTGGGGTTGACAGCACGCCATTCAGGGTCACGTGGGCGGAAGCACTGGATACAAATATTTAATTTAGCGAGTCTAAATTCCTTTTCTTGACACTGCTTGTCAAACACCTTGTAAAACTTAGTCACTGTAAAGCCGCTCTAAATGTTCTGTGATGTGTTTGCATTTCAATTTACATGACGTCTTCCTTCCCACAGCACGCCCTTCCCCTCCCGGGTTTCATCTTCCTGGCTTCTGACATTTATGACCATGTGGTTCTGTTCAATAAGTCTGGTGAGTGTGGGCATCTCCGGGAGAATTACCTGACAGTTTCTGGGATCAGCTCTCAGTTTTCCTATTGACTTGACCACCGCTTCTTTTCACGGTCTTATCCAAATCCCTGCCCTGTTCGAAACCCTCCCTGTTCCGCCTTCCGGGAATATAGTGCTGTTAATGAGCAGTTGCGGCAGCAAAAGCTTTTACGGGTGCTTCTCAGTTATTTGCCAACGAAGTTAGAGAACTGCCCTCAGATTTTCTAAGTGTCTTCATCCTCACCACAGAACGCTTTGGAATTTGTGTGTTTGCATTTGCATGTGGCACGTTTGGTGTTTTGAGGATGCAAAGACATAGCAATAACACACTGCAGGGGTGGGACCACGAGAAGCCGGGCAGCAGTCCAGCTCTGTGTTCCCGCACATCTTTTTTTCGGCTGGCGAAGGCGGACCTGCTCACAGACCCAGTCCTAGCCTAGCCACCTAGGAGCAAGGGGAAGCAAAAACCACAAGGGGGCTTTTTTCCAAGGTACAGGGTAGGTAGGCAGCAGGAATAAGCACAATTAGTTCAAATGTCTGCAGGGTAAGTTAGCTCTTCCTTGTTAAAGTGGCGAGTTAATAAACTAGCTATAAATTGCCAACTGACTTGAAAGAAATTACTTATCTGACATGAATATCTACTAAAAGACATGGCGTTATACAGACAAATGAACACACAGGAACAGATACACGTTTGTAGAATTAAGGCTTTACGTGGCTCGTACCTAAAATGGTGAGGACATTTTGTAGAATGGCAGTGTGTGCTCTGTAAAACTTGTTTGCCCTCTGAAGTCTGAACATGCATATTGTGAGGTTGTGACTGTGACTGCTTTCTGTTTGAGTTTGCTGTGTTTGCCTGTCCCATTTGCCCACAAAAAAAATGTGTAATGAAGGTAGTGTGTTAAAGTTTCTAAGGCTCTGAATTACTCCATTTCTGATTTTGGGGTTTTTTTTTTGGAGATGTCATTGACATATAGCCATTTTTGTCACAATGATTTTTAAGGTCCCTTGAGAGTCCCCACACAGCAAAGGGCTATTAAAATAAACATCAGATTCCTTGGGATTTATTTGATTTCGTTCCTAGAGCGCTCTTCTAAAAGTCACAGGGATGGGTATTTATATAAAATCTCTTTTAGAATCTGTCTTCAGCTCATACCTGCGTTAAATATATGCTTCTTTCTCTTGCTTGCTTTGAGGTTGTCTCAGATGAACCTGTTATCCTTGAATTTGCTAAGAGAACTAAAAATCCACCTTAATATTTTAAGTCCTACTGATTCTTTTCCCAGCAAATCGATACAGTGGATCTCTGAAGTTATTAAACAGTAATAATACTTGTTAACTTTCTTTTCATTTCAGTACATGCTAAGTGTTTCAAAGACAGTAGAATGCCAGATTATGGGGATTTCCCACTAGTCCAGACATACAGTTATAGCGAATTATCTTTACATACATGGCTTTTTATTTTTTTGCAGAAGAAAAGTAATGTTCATTTACTAACCAGGTTTCAATATCACTGTTCGAATTTCCCAAGTTATTCTGTATAATTCAGACCCCACAAACAATTGAGCAATTTCAAAAAAGTGATGAAGGGGCACCTGGGTGGCTCACTTGGTTAAGCCTCTGATTCCTGATTGAAGCTCAGGTCATGATCTCACGGTTCGTGAGTTCAAGTCCCACATCGGGCTCCATGCTGACAGTGCGGAGCCTGCTTGGGATTTTCTCTCTGCCCCGCCTCCCTTGCTGTGTCTCTCAAAATGAATAAATAAAAACTGAAATATCTTAAGCTACAAGATTGGAAACTTAAAAATCTCTTTGATCGTGATTATTTTGTTTCCTCCCAAATATTTACTGTGCAAGCCTTGATTATATAAAACTAATATGAGAACATATTTAAGAGAAGAAGAGTTACCATTCCATTGCCTGACACGTCAGCTAATTTCATTTTCCCAGTTTCCTTCCAGATATTGTTTATGTATATTCTTGCATAGTTGTCATCCTAGCATGGATATAGTTTTATACTTGCTTTTTCACTTTCCTTCTTTATATGACTGCATATAATCTTCATGATTTTTTTAATTTTAATTTTTTAATGCCTTATTTAAAGTTCCTTTGCCATACATAGCCATTGCTCTAAGATTGGCCATTTAGATTGATTCAGTGTTTTATCATAAATAGTACTGTCAATGGAGAACTATTTTTCATCTTTTGAATTAGTGAGGATTAATTCCTAAGAATGCATATAAATACTTTATTGCCCCTTAAGAATTATGAAATTGATTTTTTTTTTACAAAAATGCACCAATTGCTGCTGCCAGCCGAGGCTGCTGGTTCCACTGCCACCATTCCAGATTAGGATTTCATCTTTTTTTTTTTTTTTTTTTTGATGTTTATTTTTTATTGAGAGACAGAGAGACACAGAGTGTGAGCAGGGGAGGGGCAGAGAGAGAGGGAGACACAGAATCCGAAGCAGGCTCCAGGCTCCGAGCTGTCAGCACTAGAGCCCGATGCAGGGCTCGAACTCACAAACCATGAGATCATGACTTGAGCCAAAGTCGGTTGCCCAACCGACTAAGCCACCCAGGCGCCCCTCATCATTTTTTTTTTAATGGTTATTTATTTTGAGAGAGAGAGCAAGCACGCACATGCAAGCGAGCACAGGCAGAGAGGGAGAGAGAGAATCCCAAGTAGGCTCCACACTCAGCGCAGAGCCTGACGCAGGTCTCCATCCCACGACCCTGAGATCGTGACCTGAGCTGAAATTAAGAGTCGGACACTTTAACCCACTGAGACACCCAGGCACCCAGGATTTTACAAATTTTTAATCGCTGTTTTAATAAGTATAAAATGGTAGAGGCTTTTTTAATTTAGAATTCTCTCATCACTAGTAGGATTGAATATATTTTCAGATGGCATTTAGTTACTAGTTGTCTTTATTCTTTTTTTTTTTTTCATTTTTAAAAATATTTATTTATTTTTGAGAGACAGAGACAGAATGCGAATGGGTTGGGGGCAGAGAGAGAGGGAGACACAGAATCCGAAGCAGGCTCCAGGCTACGAGCTGTCAGCACAGAGCCCGACGCGGGGCTTGAACTCACAAAGCTGGGAGATCATGACCTGAGCCGAAGTCAGACGCTCAACCGACTGAGCCAGCCAGGAGCCCCTAGTTGTCTTTATTCTTGTGTTAATTGTCAGCTGAGACCATGTCATTTTTCACTGCTCTGTACTTGAGTCTTTCTTTGTAAAGTGGGGTCCTATTCAGGTGAATGGTAGAGAGCTTATTTTACAATTAAAATTAATGATAACTTAATGCTTAAGATTCTCTCTCCCCCTTCCCCTCTTGTTCACTCGCATGCTCGCTTGCTCTCAAGTAAAAAATAAATTATAATTTAAGAAACCATTGTAACGACTCTTGAGACTGGTGTAGCCTGGAATCAGGGCAAGTGAAATGGTGTACGATCCAAATCTCTTTGCTAGGGGAGTAACGTTGCTGTCTCTATTATGTTCAGTCTGTATCACTTTGTCCAAAAAGATGAAGACTTACGCTGTCCTAAATGTGTGACTGTATCCCCTTTTAATCTTTGCAGAATTGTATCAAGTCCCCTTCATTGGTGTGACAGTGCCCATCATGTGGTTCTACCTCCTCATGAATGTCATCACTCAGTATCCTTTGCACCCCTCTGCCATACCCTCCTCTTAGGTCAAAGTAACACAGAGAAGGTTTGTATTCCTAATGGTGTGGTGACCTGAGTTTCGCGTCTGCCTTGATCTGTACTGCAGGAGACAGAGATTCCCATCCAGCCTGGGTTTTTGGGAAAGGCCAGAGAGTTGGTAGTGCTGCAGGAGGTCAGCAGGTCACTGGGCACATAAAGGAGTTGCTGTGGGTGGCGTGGAGAAATCCGTGGATAATTCAGTATTGGTATGTGACAAGAATGCTCTGTGGTTTCTCCTGGAGTTTTTCAGCAGCCTCGGACATTTCACCAGCTGCCACAGAATTCTGCCCGAAATTTCAAACTAATTAGAGCCTCATTTTGTAAATGGCTCTCTTGAACGACCTTAAGTACACTATAAAAACCTTTAAGTCTTTGGAACAATGAAACAGATGGAGCTCGATCTCATTCCTCCGATGTCACCTCGGAGATTTGCCCGCAGAGTTCCTTTTGGGACGAGTGGGTCGACGGGCTGAGGACCAGGTCCTATGAAGTAGGTTTGCTGACCTTTCCTGAAAGTGTTACCTCCTGTCACTACGGGGGAGGGGACCCTCACTGTAAGCAGTGGGAAGAATTCAGAACAAGAATTCAGGCCTTCGGGCAGTTTCAAGCTAGGGTCCACCAACGAATGGCAGGACATTCATTCTGCAGGATATTCTACCAGGGAGGAGACTCAGAGCAGCCATCACCCATCCCCGCGTTTTCTGGTTCTTAGAATATGAACATTTAAACCATGCCAGAAGGTTCTCCCCGGGGTTCTCTTGGCAGTCTACCGAAAGCCACCTTAACCCACCACTCCAGGTACGTGTGCATCCGGGGTGTCTTTATCCTCACCACAGAATGCGCCTCCCTTACCGTCACCCTTGTCGTGACTCTGCGCAAGTTTGTCAGCCTCATCTTTTCCATCTTGTACTTCCAGAACCCTTTCACTCTGTGGCACTGGCTGGGTACCTTGTTTGTCTTCGTTGGGACCCTAATGTACACAGAGGTGTGGAACAACCTAGGGACCACAAAAAGCCAGCTTCAGAAGGAGGACAAGAAGAACTGAGGCCAGCCTGGAACAGAGAGACCGGTGTCCAAATGGGCCAGGGTCTGGTGAAGGTCTGGCCACCGTTTCGCTTTTGTTAATGCTGAAGTATTGAACCAGCCATGTACCAGAGAATCCTCAGAACGAGGGACGCCTCAGATTTCTTACCGCTGTAGACACCAACGTTTGTGGACTCTGAATGGAAACCCCGCAACCCTGAAATAGAAATAAGAACAGTCGTCCACTATTGAACAGCCAGTTGGGTTGTCACTTGTTTACCAGAATATTTAGTACTGTTACTTGTTTATTGAATTCTGAGTCCTCAGAGCTTCTAGTTTTATATCCGTGGTCTCGGGCAAGATTATCTCTTGTTGCTATTCTGATGGTTCTCTGCCATATAGTCATTATCATCCTGTGGCCTCGTCCCTTTTTTTTTTTTTTTTTTGTCCCCTTTCCCCCCCCCCCCTCCCCCCCCCCCCCAACCCCAGCAGCACTTTCAGCCAGTCAGACGCTCCAGGGATCATCATCAGGAACAACTGAGTGGCCAGGTGAACGGAGACACCAAGGACGTTGGCCTGGGAAGGAAACAGTCGTCCTGTGAGCTGAGCCCTGGTAACGCTGGAGCAGGACTGATGGGAATCCTTTCCCACAGCTTTTTTTTTTTTTCCCCCTATGCAAAAGTCTTCTATTTTCTGTGCTTGAAACAAACCTGCAGCATATCTCTATGGCACAAAGTTAATAAGAAAGAAAGGTCGTGTATGAATTGGGAGAGACGTTCTCCCTCAGTCTTCTACATGAACCCCGTTAGCTCAGAGATGCGATGGTGACGCCACGATGGCGGGGAGAAGCTGGCCCTCGTCGGCACCGAGAGAGCCACAGCTAAATGTTCGAAAGGCTTCTTCACCAGAGAGATGCAGCCCTGCCGGTCAGTCTGATAAGAGTCCTGGTCCGTCAGGCTAAGGAGTAGACTGATACATGGTGGGCGTGGGTTGTGGTGTATAAGTCAGGTCAAATCACAACTAAAATGAAAAGTTTTTTGGTTTTTTTTTCCTATGAGGTATCTTAATGTTCTTGATGGGTAATTTGCGCGGGCTTGGGAGGTCGTGTGTTTTACTCCGTGTAGAAACCTGCCCCCCCTTTGGCTGATCACGTCGGAGGTGTAGTTTTCCTCCCTGGGAAACTTTGGAGAAAGAGGAACAATGTGAATGTAGAGTGTAGGGGTGTGTGCGCACTCGTGTAGCTTGTGTGATAATATTGGAGGAGAGAAGAGCGTGAAAATGTGTTCTTTTATTTTCTTGTTCTTCACTCAGCCCCAGACCTTCATTAACCTCCCACAAGCACATGCTTTTCTTTTTTGCACACAAAGGCCTTTCATGTTTTTCTGGACGCAGATTGTGGTCTTAAATTGCGACGTGGCTCTCCGGGTCCCCGTGCCTCACTCCGTGGTGTGTCGTGTTTCCTTCTCTTTCTGCAGCTTTTGTCTGAGGGGGTCTGAGATAAGTGTTCTAGAACCTTTGGGTCGCTCTGGGGAAGTAACGTAAGTTGCCTCGCTCGTTCCATAACGTGGATATTGTTTCTCCATCTAAGTCATAGGGTTTTCAGACTGATTTGTTGTTCTGGACATGGACAACTTTCTAGTGCTGGTAGTGATTTATTCTAAAAGATGGTGAATTTGGTATGAACCCATTTATAGAACCAAAAGGCATTTTCTTTGAAATACGTAGAGCTCCTCAGACTGATGGTGCTATGAATAGCATCTGTTAAATATCCTCTTAAAAACAAAAATAAAAGCTACTTTTGTAAAAAAAAAAAAAAAAAAAAATCACTTAATAGAAGAACCTGCCCCTGGGGGCTGTCGGATTGCAATGTGTCTGGAGTCTTAACAGGCTAGAACCTTACCTTAGTGTCCTTTTTATGTCGATGAAAATTTGTAGTAATCGAAATGTATTGGTGTCCCCAGAGAGCATTTAACTGAGTCTATTAGCTTTTAGATTCTGGTTTTAGGGAGTATATGTTCCTCTCAGATGAATACCTCTGCTGGTTTTATTAACCAGAGGTTATATGTGGACAGATTAGTGCACTCACACAATAAAATAGAACACATAACAGAATGTCTCAAATGCCCCGTGAGTTGATTTTTCTGTCTAGTGGCCGGAATGTAAGAAATAGATGTCTAATGGACACTAGTTAATACTTTCATTAGAAACTTATTTTTGGGAGGGGGGGGGACCATTTATTTCCATTA
Source organism: Panthera uncia (assembly GCF_023721935.1). Taxonomy (NCBI): domain Eukaryota; kingdom Metazoa; phylum Chordata; class Mammalia; order Carnivora; family Felidae; genus Panthera; species Panthera uncia. The sequence goes on along the minus strand of NC_064816.1, from coordinate 144,468,162 downwards.
GATAACTGGCTTTTCATTCCAGGTTGAAATTAATTTCAACTTGTATTAAAGGGGCAAATAAACCATTTTGTAGAAAACCGGACCCATGTAACCAGAAGAGAATTGTCTATTAAATGCTTCTCTTCTTTCTCTGGGTCAAGACTATGTAACTTTGTACCCCATAGATAGTTTGTTTACAAAAGAGATTTGGTGTTTAAGAGCAAAGATCAAATAGGATGACACTAGCGAGAAAGTATCGTGTGCGTGCGTGTACCCGTTTTAACGCCTTGACTGGTATCGTAAAGTAACAGGAGAAAATGGTAGATATTTGAATTATATTAATATAGTGTCTCCGTAGCCTTTACCACAATTCTGTTGTCACATTATAAATGCTGTCTTTTTCACTTTTCATTAATTTATTTTTGATCCTGTATTTTCCTTTTCATCCAACAAAAGCAATCATTAATGCTTGATAGAAACTTGCAAGTTTTAAAGTACTAGGACATATCTCGTCTTTCCCCCTTCTTCCTGCGCAGTTACCCTAAATGAAATGCTACAGTACTGTATTCTTCTGGGAAGATTAATGGACATTTTTTAAAGGTTCTAATATCTTGGGGTCATTTCTTGAGCACCTTTGCTCCCCTCTGCCCTATTTTTTTCCCTCTCCTCAGCACCACCTCCAGTTTCTTCACTGCAGCTTGTGTTCACGTGTGTAGTTTTCTCCTGAGCAACACCTATAATCTTGTATGTTTAGGCCTCTATTCTTTGGGGCCTCTCAGACGTTTTTGTGGGTTTTTACAAGGTATTTGTGTAGCACGTATTTAGCAGCATTGATACTTGGAGTGTGAGAATATCTGGCCCCTATGTGAGTATATGTATAGCTAAGTATGAACATAAGGGTTAATGTAAAAATGTTTATATATTTTGTTACCTCAAGCTGGGGCTGAGAATCTTAACTACCATTCCCTTCTATGTTTGGAAAATAATTTTGCTTGCTCTTTTCACCCACCTTGAGCTGACTTTATTGAACAGTGCCAAACGCCTATGAGGGTGTGGGCAGGGGGGTGGAAAACCTCAGGAATTATTCAAAGCCCATGAGTTAGCTGTGGGCCTGCTCATGGGTGGACCAGTTGGCATGTTAGCGTGAAGGGGAGGAAGAAATTTTCCTCTGTCCAAGGTTCTTCCTGCTGGACTCGAAAATAAATTTACATGAGACAGATTAAAAGGAGAAAAAAAAAATCAGTTTTATTTTGTGCACACAGTACCCATAATGAAACTGACACCCAAACGAAAGACTAAAGCAGGCACTTAAAAAATACATACATTTTAGACAGTAAATCTGTCAGGAATTGATAGGAAAAGAAAATGAATGGGAGCATTAGTAAGGTTTCGGGCTGCAGTTGTAGATTAGTAAAAATGTAAGCAAGTTTATTTCTGCAGATTTGTTTTTTATTAACGTTTATTATTTTTGAGAGAGAGTGACAGAGTGGGAGCAGAGAGAGAGGGAGACACAGAATCCGAGGCAGGCTCCAGGCTCTGAGCCGTCAGCACAGAGCTCGATGCGAGGCTTAAACCCATAAACCACAAGATCATGACCTGAGCCAAAGTCAGATGCTCAGCCAGCAGCCACCCAGGCACCCCTCTTGGTTTGTCGTTTGGGGCACCTGTGTGGCTCAGTTGGTTAAGCATTCGACTCTTGATTTCAGCTCAGGTCATGGCCTCACAGTTCATGAGTTTGAGCCCTGCATCGGGCTCCGTGCTGACAGTGTGGAGTCTCCTTGGGATTCTCTTACCCCTCTCTCTTTCAGAGTAAATAAACTTTAAAATAAAGATGTAATTTTAGTTCTTAGAGCAGGGAGGGTACCTTTCATGTGAGAGATTTATTTTCTTTCAAAAGGGCAGAGGAGGGTCTGAGTGTCCTTGCACTGGCTATTTACCACATAGCTTCAATTCAAAATGATCAGTATGCCATTGTGGGACATTAAGGGGGGG